>NW_027518449.1:410634-413134 GCF_051622035.1 Arctopsyche grandis | reverse complement strand
TACGTATGTATGTTTGTATGTATGCATGCATGTATGTATGCATGTATGTATGTATGTGTGTGTGTGTGTGTATGCATGTATGTAAGTATGTTTGTATGTATGTATATATGTATGTATGTGTGTGTGTTTGTGTATGTGTGTATTATGTATGTGTGTATTCGTGTGTTTGTATGTTTGCATGTGTGTATGTGTGTATTATATATGTGTGTATGTGTGTGTGTGTATGTATGCATGTGTGTATGTATGTATGTATGCATGTGTGTATTATGTATGTGTGTATGTTTGTATGTATGCATGCATGTATGTATGTGTGTGTGTGTGTTTGTGTATGTGTGTATTATGTATGTGTGTATTCGTGTGTTTGTATGTTTGCACGTGTGTATGTGTGTATTTTGTATGTGTGTATGTGTGTGTGTGTATGCATGTATGTATGTGTGTACGTATGTATGTTTGTATGTATGCATGCATGTTTGCATGCATGTATGTATGTATGTATGTGTGTTTGTTTGTGTATGTGTGTATTTGTGTGGGTGTGTGTGTGTATGTGTGTATTATGTATGTGTGTTTGTGTGTGTTTGTATGTTTGCATGTGTGTATTTGTGTGTGTGTATGTATGTACGTATGTATGTTTGTATGTATGCATGCATGTATGTATGTATGTATGTGTGTGTGTTTGTGTATGTGTGTATTTGTGTGGGTGTGTGTGTGTGTATGTGTGTATTATGTATGTGTGTTTGTGTGTGTTTGTATGTTTGCATGTGTGTATTTGTGTGTTTGTATGTATGTACGTATGTATGTTTGTATGTATGCATGCATGTATGTATGTTTGTATGTATGTGTTTGTGTATGTGTGTATTATGTATGTGTATGTATGCATGTGTGTATGCATGCATGTATGTATGTATGTATGTATGTGTGTGTGTGTATGCATGTATGTATGTATGTTTGTATGTATGCATGCATTTACTTATGTGTGTTTGTGTTTGTGTATGTGTGTATTATGTATGTGTGTATTCTTGTGTTTGTATGTTTGCATGTGTGTATGTGTGTATGTGTGTGTGTTTATGCATGTATGTATGTATGTACGTATGTATGTTTGTATGTATGCATGCATGTATGTATGCATGTATGTATGTATGTGTGTATTCTTGTGTTTGTATGTTTGCATGCGTGTATGTGTGTATTATATATGTGTGTATTTGTGTATGTGTATGCATGTATGTATGTATGTATGTATGTACGTATGTATGTATGTTTGTATGCATGCATGTATGTATGTGTGTGTGTTTGTGTATGTGTGTATTATGTATGTGTGTATTCGTGTGTTTGTATGTTTGCATGTGTGTATGTGTGTATTATGTATGTGTGTATGTGTGTGTGTATGTATGCAAGTGTGTATTTGTGTGTTTGTATGTATGCATGCATGTATGTATGTATGTATGTATGTATGCATGCATGTATGTATGTGTGTGTGTTTGTGTATAGGTTAGGTTAGGTTAGGTTAGGTTAGGTTAGGTTAGGTTAGGTTCGGTTAGGTTAGGTTAGGTTAGGTTAGGTTAGGTGAGGTAAGGTTAGGTTAGGTTAGGTTAGGTTAGGTACGTATGTATGTTTGTATGTATGCATGCATGTATGTATGTATGTATGCATGTGTGTATTATGTATGTGTGTATGTATGTATGTATGCATGCATGTATGTATGTGTGTGTGTGTGTTTGTGTATGTGTGTATTATGTATGTGTGTATTCGTGTGTTTGTATGTTTGCACGTGTGTATGTGTGTATTATGTATGTGTGTATTTGTGTGTGTGTATGTTTGCATGTGTGTATGTGTGTATGTATGCATGTGTGTATGTGTGGCTTATGTATGTGTGTGTGTATGCATGTATGTATGTACGTATGTATGTTTGTATGTTTGCATGCATGTTTGTATGTATGCATGCATGTATGTATGTATTTGTGTGTGTTTGTGTGTGTGTGTATGTATGCATGTGTGTATGTGTGTATTATGTATGTGTGTATGTGTGTTTGTGTATGCATGTATGTATGTATGCATGTATGTACGTATATATGTATGTTTGTATGCATGCATGTATGTATATGTGTGTGTTTGTGTATGTGTGTATTATGTATGTGTGTATTCGTGTGTTTGTATGTTTGCATGTGTGTATGTGTGTATTATGTATGTGTGTATGTGTGTGTGTGTATGTATGCATGTGTGTATTTGTGTGTTTGTATGTATGCATGCATGTATGTTTGTTTGTATGTATGTACGTATGTATGTATGTTTGTATGCATGCATGTATGTATGTGTTTGTGTGTGTTTGTGTGTGTGTGTATGTATGCATGTGTGTATGTGTGTATTATGTATGTGTGTATGTGTGTTTGTGTATGCATGTATGTATGTATGTATGTATGTACGTATGTATGTATGTTTGTATGCATGCATGTATGTATGTGTGTGTGTTTGTGTATGTGTGTATTATGTATGTGTGTATTCGTGT
>NW_027518449.1:402500-410134 GCF_051622035.1 Arctopsyche grandis | reverse complement strand
TGTGTATGTGTGTGTGTATGCATGTATGTATGTGTGTACGTATGTATGTTTGTATGTATGCATGCATGTTTGCATGCATGTATGTATGTATGTATGTGTGTGTGTGTATTTGTGTGGGTGTGTGTGTGTGTATGTGTGTATTATGTATGTGTGTTTGTGTGTGTTTGTATGTTTGCATGTGTGTATTTGTGTGTGTGTATGTATGTACGTATGTATGTTTGTATTTATGCATGCATGTATGTATGTTTGTATGTGTGTGTGTTTGTGTATGTGTGTATTTGTGTGGGTGTGTGTGTGTGTATGTGTGTATTATGTATGTGTGTTTGTGTGTGTTTGTATGTTTGCATGTGTGTATTTGTGTGTGTGTATGTATGTACGTATGTATGTTTGTATGTATGCATGCATGTATGTATGTATGTATGTATGTGTTTGTGTATGTGTGTATTATGTATGTGTATGTATGCATGTGTGTATGCATGCATGTATGTATGTATGTATGTATGTGTGTGTGTGTATGCATGTATGTATGTATGTTTGTATGTATGCATGCATTTACGTATGTGTGTGTGTGTTTGTGTATGTGTGTATTATGTATGTGTGTATTCTTGTGTTTGTATGTTTGCATGTGTGTATGTGTGTATGTGTGTGTATTTATGCATGTATGTATGTATGTATGTATGTATGTTTGTATGTATGCATGCATGTATGTATGCATGTATGTATGTATGTGTGTATTCTTGTGTTTGTATGTTTGCATGCGTGTATGTGTGTATTATGTATGTGTGTATGTTTGTGTGTATGTATGCAAGTGTGTATTTGTGTGTTTGTATGTATGCATGCATGTATGTATGTATGTATGTATGTATGCATGCATGTATGTATGTGTGTGTGTTTGTGTATAGGTTAGGTTAGGTTAGGTTAGGTTAGGTTAGGTTAGGTTAGGTTCGGTTAGGTTAGGTTAGGTTAGGTTAGGTTAGGTGAGGTAAGGTTAGGTTAGGTTAGGTTAGGTTAGGTACGTATGTATGTTTGTATGTATGCATGCATGTATGTATGTATGTATGCATGTGTGTATTATGTATGTGTGTATGTATGTATGTATGCATGCATGTATGTATGTGTGTGTGTGTGTTTGTGTATGTGTGTATTATGTATGTGTGTATTCGTGTGTTTGTATGTTTGCACGTGTGTATGTGTGTATTATGTATGTGTGTATGTGTGTGTGTGTATGCATGTATGTATGTATGTTTGTATGTATGCATGCATTTACGTATGTGTGTGTGTTTGTGTATGTGTGTATTATGTATGTGCGTATTCTTGTGTTTGTATGTTTGCATGTGTGTATGTGTGTATGTGTGTGTGTTTATGCATGTAGGTATGTATGTACGTATGTATGTTTGTATGTATGCATGCATGTATGTATGCATGTATGTATGCATGTATGTATGTATGTGTGTATTCTTGTGTTTGTATGTTTGCATGCGTGTATGTGTGTATTATGTATGTGTGTATGTGTGTATGTGTGTATGTGTGTATGTGTGTATGTGTATGCATGTATGTATGTATGTATGTATGTACGTATGTATGTATGTTTGTATGCATGCATGTATGTATGTGTGTGTGTTTGTGTATGTGTGTATTATGTATGTGTGTATTCGTGTGTTTGTATGTTTGCATGTGTGTATGTGTGTATTATGTATGTGTGTATGTTTGTGTGTATGTATGCATGTGTGTATTTGTGTGTTTGTATGTATGCATGCATGTATGTATGTATGTATGTATGTATGCATGCATGTATGTATGTGTGTGTGTTTGTGTATAGGTTAGGTTAGGTTAGGTTAGGTTAGGTTAGGTTAGGTTAGGTTCGGTTAGGTTAGGTTAGGTTACGTAGCCTCTTGGGAAGCATTCGCAGAGTTCGCAAGGAGCGTCATGAAGCAGAAGGAGGAGGCCGAACGGCTAAGGAAAGCGGAAAGACTTATAGAAGGAAATGAATAGATGTCAACCCATAGATATAGATATACTATTACCAGCCTATGATTAATACTGCAAATGAATGTTTTTCAGGAAACAGAAACCAAGCGGGTCAAGTAGATGAACTGGAAAGGAGGGATCCGCACAAAAAGGAGAAGCCAACAAGGACGAAATCAGCCCCTGCGGAAGCAATCCACCAACGAGTGGGGTCCCCAAAGGGGTGAGGTGAGTCGGGGGAGTTTTTAGTCAGTAAAAATCTGACACTTCCCTCTAGTGCGGACTAGAGAGAGTCTTATTGAAGATTTTCTCCTCCCACGCATAGGAAAAAAAAAAAAAAAAAAAAAAAAAAAAAGGTTAGGTTAGGTTAGGTTAGGTTAGGTGAGGTAAGGTTAGGTTAGGTTAGGTTAGGTTAGGTACGTATGTATTTTGTATGTATGCATGCATGTATGTATGTATGTATGCATGTGTGTATTATGTATGTGTGTATGTATGTATGTATGCATGCATGTATGTATGTGTGTGTGTGTGTTTGTGTATGTGTGTATTATGTATGTGTGTATTCGTGTGTTTGTATGTTTGCACGTGTGTATGTGTGTATTATGTATGTGTGTATGTGTGTGTGTGTGTATGCATGTATGTATGTGTGTACGTATGTATGTTTGTATGTATGCATGCATGTATGTATGTATGTATGTGTGTGTGTGTATTTGTGTGGGTGTGTGTGTGTGTATGTGTGTATTATGTATGTGTGTATGTGTGTGTGTATGTATGCATGTGTGTATTTGTGTGTTTGTATGTATGCATGCATGTATGTATGTATGTATGTATGCATGCATGTATGTATGTGTGTGTGTTTGTGTATAGGTTAGGTAAGGTTAGGTTAGGTTAGGTTAGGTTAGTTTAGGTTCGGTTAGGTTAGGTTAGGTTAGGTTAGGTTAGGTTAGGTAAGGTTAGGTTAGGTTAGGTTAGGTTAGGTACGTATGTATGTTTGTATGTATGCATGCATGTATGTATGTATGTATGCATGTGTGTATTATGTATGTGTGTATGTATGTATGTATGCATGCATGTATGTATGTGTGTGTGTGTGTTTGTGTATGTGTGTATAATGTATGTGTGTATTCGTGTGTTTGTATGTTTGCACGTGTGTATGTGTGTATTATGTATGTGTGTATGTGTGTGTGTGTGTATGCATGTATGTATGTGTGTACGTATGTATGTTTGTATGTATGCATGCATGTTTGCATGCATGTATGTATGTATGTATGTGTGTGTGTGTATTTGTGTGGGTGTGTGTGTGTGTATGTGTGTATTATGTATGTGTGTTTGTGTGTGTTTGTATGTTTGCATGTGTGTATTTGTGTGTGTGTATGTATGTACGTATGTATGTTTGTATTTATGCATGCATGTATGTATGTTTGTATGTGTGTGTGTTTGTGTATGTGTGTATTTGTGTGGGTGTGTGTGTGTGTATGTGTGTATTATGTATGTGTGTTTGTGTGTGTTTGTATGTTTGCATGTGTGTATTTGTGTGTGTGTATGTATGTACGTATGTATGTTTGTATGTATGCATGCATGTATGTATGTATGTATGTATGTGTTTGTGTATGTGTGTATTATGTATGTGTATGTATGCATGTGTGTATGCATGCATGTATGTATGTATGTATGTATGTGTGTGTGTGTATGCATGTATGTATGTATGTTTGTATGTATGCATGCATTTACGTATGTGTGTGTGTGTTTGTGTATGTGTGTATTATGTATGTGTGTCATCTTGTGTTTGTATGTTTGCATGTGTGTATGTGTGTATGTGTGTGTATTTATGCATGTATGTATGTATGTATGTATGTATGTTTGTATGTATGCATGCATGTATGTATGCATGTATGTATGTATGTGTGTATTCTTGTGTTTGTATGTTTGCATGCGTGTATGTGTGTATTATGTATGTGTGTATGTTTGTGTGTATGTATGTATGCATGCATGTATGTATGTATGTATGTATGTATGCATGCATGTATGTATGTGTGTGTGTTTGTGTATAGGTTAGGTTAGGTTAGGTTAGGTTAGGTTAGGTTAGGTTAGGTTCGGTTAGGTTAGGTTAGGTTAGGTTAGGTAAGGTGAGGTAAGGTTAGGTTAGGTTAGGTTAGGTTAGGTACGTATGTATGTTTGTATGTATGCATGCATGTATGTATGTATGTATGCATGTGTGTATTATGTATGTGTGTATGTATGTATGTATGCATGCATGTATGTATGTGTGTGTGTGTGTTTGTGTATGTGTGTATTATGTATGTGTGTATTCGTGTGTTTGTATGTTTGCACGTGTGTATGTGTGTATTATGTATGTGTGTATGTGTGTGTGTGTGTATGCATGTATGTATGTGTGTACGTATGTATGTTTGTATGTATGCATGCATGTATGTATGTATGTATGTGTGTGTGTGTATTTGTGTGGGTGTGTGTGTGTGTATGTGTGTATTATGTATGTGTGTTTGTGTGTGTTTGTATGTTTGCATGTGTGTATTTGTGTGTGTGTATGTATTTACGTATGTATGTTTGTATGTATGCATGCATGTATGTATGTATGTATGTGTGTGTGTTTGTGTATGTGTGTATTTGTGTGGGTGTGTGTGTGTGTATGTGTGTATTATGTATGTGTGTTTGTGTGTGTTTGTATGTTTGCATGTGTGTATTTGTGTGTGTGTATGTATGTACGTATGTATGTTTGTATGTATGCATGCATGTATGTATGTATGTATGTATGTGTTTGTGTATGTGTGTATTATGTATGTGTATGTATGCATGTGTGTATGCATGCATGTATGTATGTATGTATGTATGTGTGTGTGTGTATGCATGTATGTATGTATGTTTGTATGTATGCATGCATTTACGTATGTGTGTGTGTGTTTGTGTATGTGTGTATTATGTATGTGTGTATTCTTGTGTTTGTATGTTTGCATGTGTGTATGTGTGTATGTGTGTGTATTTATGCATGTATGTATGTATGTATGTATGTATGTTTGTATGTATGCATGCATGTATGTATGCATGTATGTATGTATGTGTGTATTCTTGTGTTTGTATGTTTGCATGCGTGTATGTGTGTATTATGTATGTGTGTATGTTTGTGTGTATGTATGCAAGTGTGTATTTGTGTGTTTGTATGTATGCATGCATGTATGTATGTATGTATGTATGTATGCATGCATGTATGTATGTGTGTGTGTTTGTGTATAGGTTAGGTTAGGTTAGGTTAGGTTAGGTTAGGTTAGGTTAGGTTCGGTTAGGTTAGGTTAGGTTAGGTTAGGTTAGGTGAGGTAAGGTTAGGTTAGGTTAGGTTAGGTTAGGTACGTATGTATGTTTGTATGTATGCATGCATGTATGTATGTATGTATGCATGTGTGTATTATGTATGTGTGTATGTATGTATGTATGCATGCATGTATGTATGTGTGTGTGTGTTTGTGTATGTGTGTATTATGTATGTGTGTATTCGTGTGTTTGTATGTTTGCACGTGTGTATGTGTGTATTATGTATGTGTGTATGTGTGTGTGTGTATGCATGTATGTATGTATGTTTGTATGTATGCATGCATTTACGTATGTGTGTGTGTTTGTGTATGTGTGTATTATGTATGTGCGTATTCTTGTGTTTGTATGTTTGCATGTGTGTATGTGTGTATGTGTGTGTGTTTATGCATGTAGGTATGTATGTACGTATGTATGTTTGTATGTATGCATGCATGTATGTATGCATGTATGTATGCATGTATGTATGTATGTGTGTATTCTTGTGTTTGTATGTTTGCATGCGTGTATGTGTGTATTATGTATGTGTGTATGTGTGTATGTGTGTATGTGTGTATGTGTATGCATGTATGTATGTATGTATGTATGTACGTATGTATGTATGTTTGTATGCATGCATGTATGTATGTGTGTGTGTTTGTGTATGTGTGTATTATGTATGTGTGTATTCGTGTGTTTGTATGTTTGCATGTGTGTATGTGTGTATTATGTATGTGTGTATGTTTGTGTGTATGTATGCATGTGTGTATTTGTGTGTTTGTATGTATGCATGCATGTATGTATGTATGTATGTATGTATGCATGCATGTATGTATGTGTGTGTGTTTGTGTATAGGTTAGGTTAGGTTAGGTTAGGTTAGGTTAGGTTAGGTTAGGTTCGGTTAGGTTAGGTTAGGTTACGTAGCCTCTTGGGAAGCATTCGCAGAGTTCGCAAGGAGCGTCATGAAGCAGAAGGAGGAGGCCGAACGGCTAAGGAAAGCGGAAAGACTTATAGAAGGAAATGAATAGATGTCAACCCATAGATATAGATATACTATTACCAGCCTATGATTAATACTGCAAATGAATGTTTTTCAGGAAACAGAAACCAAGCGGGTCAACTAGATGAACTGGAAAGGAGGGATCCGCACAAAAAGGAGAAGCCAACAAGGACGAAATCAGCCCCTGCGGAAGCAATCCACCAACGAGTGGGGTCCCCAAAGGGGTGAGGTGAGTCGGGGGAGTTTTTAGTCAGTAAAAATCTGACACTTCCCTCTAGTGCGGACTAGAGAGAGTCTTATTGAAGATTTTCTCCTCCCACGCATAGGAAAAAAAAAAAAAAAAAAAAAAAAAAAAAGGTTAGGTTAGGTTAGGTTAGGTTAGGTGAGGTAAGGTTAGGTTAGGTTAGGTTAGGTTAGGTACGTATGTATTTTGTATGTATGCATGCATGTATGTATGTATGTATGCATGTGTGTATTATGTATGTGTGTATGTATGTATGTATGCATGCATGTATGTATGTGTGTGTGTGTGTCTGTGTATGTGTGTATTATGTATGTGTGTATTCGTGTGTTTGTATGTTTGCACGTGTGTATGTGTGTATTATGTATGTGTGTATGTGTGTGTGTGTGTATGCATGTATGTATGTGTGTACGTATGTATGTTTGTATGTATGCATGCATGTATGTATGTATGTATGTGTGTGTGTGTATTTGTGTGGGTGTGTGTGTGTGTATGTGTGTATTATGTATGTGTGTATGTGTGTGTGTATGTATGCATGTGTGTATTTGTGTGTTTGTATGTATGCATGCATGTATGTATGTATGTATGTATGCATGCATGTATGTATGTGTGTGTGTTTGTGTATAGGTTAGGTAAGGTTAGGTAAGGTTAGGTTAGGTTAGTTTAGGTTCGGTTAGGTTAGGTTAGGTTAGGTTAGGTTAGGTTAGGTAAGGTTAGGTTAGGTTAGGTTAGGTTAGGTACGTATGTATGTTTGTATGTATGCATGCATGTATGTATGTATGTATGCATGTGTGTATTATGTATGTGTGTATGTATGTATGTATGCATGCATGTATGTATGTGTGTGTGTGTGTTTGTGTATGTGTGTATAATGTATGTGTGTATTCGTGTGTTTGTATGTTTGCACGTGTGTATGTGTGTATTATGTATGTGTGTATGTGTGTGTGTGTGTATGCATGTATGTATGTGTGTACGTATGTATGTTTGTATGTATGCATGCATGTTTGCATGCATGTATGTATGTATGTATGTGTGTGTGTGTATTTGTGTGGGTGTGTGTGTGTGTATGTGTGTATTATGTATGTGTGTTTGTGTGTGTTTGTATGTTTGCATGTGTGTATTTGTGT
>NW_027518449.1:395000-397500 GCF_051622035.1 Arctopsyche grandis | reverse complement strand
GTATGTTTGCATGTGTGTATGTGTGTATTATATATGTGTGTATGTGTGTGTGTGTATGTATGCATGTGTGTATGTATGTATGTATGCATGTGTGTATTATGTATGTGTGTATGTTTGTATGTATGCATGCATGTATGTATGTGTGTGTGTGTGTTTGTGTATGTGTGTATTATGTATGTGTGTATTCGTGTGTTTGTATGTTTGCACGTGTGTATGTGTGTATTATGTATGTGTGTATGTGTGTGTGTGTATGCATGTATGTATGTGTGTACGTATGTATGTTTGTATGTATGCATGCAAGTTTGCATGCATGTATGTATGTATGTATGTGTGTGTGTTTGTGTATGTGTGTATTTGTGTGGGTGTGTGTGTGTATGTGTGTATTATGTATGTGTGTTTGTGTGTGTTTGTATGTTTGCATGTGTGTATTTGTGTGTGTGTATGTATGTACGTATGTATGTATGTTTGTATGCATGCATGTATGTATGTGTGTGTGTTTGTGTATGTGTGTATTATGTATGTGTGTATTCGTGTGTTTGTTTGTTTGCATGTGTGTATGTGTGTATTATGTATGTGTGTATGTGTGTGTGTGTATGCATGTATGTATGTATGTAAGTATGTATGTATCTGTGTGTGTTTGTGTATGTGTGTATTATGTATGTGTGTATTTGTGTGTGTGTATGTATGCACGTGTGTATGCATGCATGTATGTATGTATGTATGTATGCATGCATGTATGTATGTGTGTGTGTTTGTGTATGTGTGTATTATGTATGTGTGTATTCGTGTGTTTGTTTGTTTGCATGTGTGTATGTGTGTATTATGTATGTGTGTATGTGTGTGTGTGTATGCATGTATGTATGTATGTAAGTATGTATGTATCTGTGAGTGTTCGTGTATGTGTGTATTATGTATGTGTGTATTTGTGTGTGTGTATGTATGCATTTGTATATGTGTGTATTATGTATGTGTGTATGTGTGTATGTGTATGCATGTATGTATGTATGTATGTATGCATGCATGTATGTATGTGTGTGTGTTTGTGTATAGGTTAGGTTAGGTTAGGTTAGGTTAGGTTAGGTTAGGTTAGGTTAGGTTAGGTTCGGTTCGGTTAGGTTAGGTTAGGTTAGGTTAGGTAAGGTTAGGTAAGGTTAGGTTAGGTTAGGTTAGGTTAGGTACGTATGTATGTTTGTATGTATGCATGCATGTATGTATGTATGTATGCATGTGTGTATTATGTATGTGTGTATGTATGTATGTATGCATGCATGTATGTATGTGTGTGTGTGTGTTTGTGTATGTATGTATTATGTATGTGTGTATTCGTGTGTTTGTATGTTTGCACGTGTGTATGTGTGTATTATTTATGTGTGTATGTGTGTGTGTGTATGCATGTATGTATGTGTGTACGTATGTATGTTTGTATGTATGCATGCATGTTTGCATGCATGTATGTATGTATGTATGTGTGTGTGTTTGTGTATGTGTGTATTTGTGTGGGTGTGTGTGTGTGTATGTGTGTATTATGTATGTGTGTTTGTGTGTGTTTGTATGTTTGCATGTGTGTATTTGTTTGTGTGTATGTATGTACGTATGTATGTTTGTATGTATGCATGCATGTATGTATGTATGTATGTGTGTGTGTTTGTGTATGTGTGTATTTGTGTGGGTGTGTGTGTGTGTATGTGTGTATTATGTATGTGTGTTTGTGTGTGTTTGTATGTTTGCATGTGTGTATTTGTGTGTGTGTATCTATGTACGTATGTATGTTTGTATGTATGCATGCATGTATGTATGTATGTATGTATGTGTTTGTGTATGTGTGTATTATGTATGTGTATGTATGCATGTGTGTATGCATGCATGTATGTATGTATGTATGTATGTGTGTGTGTATGCATGTATGTATGTATGTTTGTATGTATGCATGCATTTACGTATGTGTGTGTGTGTTTGTGTATGTGTGTATTATGTATGTGCGTATTCTTGTGTTTGTATGTTTGCATGTGTGTATGTGTGTATGTGTGTGTGTTTATGCATGTAGGTATGTATGTACGTATGTATGTTTGTATGTATGCATGCATGTATGTATGCATGTATGTATGCATGTATGTATGTATGTGTGTATTCTTGTGTTTGTATGTTTGCATGCGTGTATGTGTGTATTATGTATGTGTGTATGTGTGTATGTGTGTATGTGTGTATGTGTATGCATGTATGTATGTATGTATGTATGTACGTATGTATGTATGTTTGTATGCATGCATGTATGTATGTGTGTGTGTTTGTGTATGTGTGTATTATGTATGTGTGTATTCGTGTGTTTGTATGTTTGCATGTGTGTATGTGTGTATTATGTATGTGTGTATGTTTGTGTGTATGTATGCATGTGTGTATTTGTGTGTTTGTATGTATGCATGCATGTATGTATGTATGTATGTATGTATGCATGCATGTATGTATGTGTGTGTGTTTGTGTATAGGTTAGGTTAGGTTCGGT
>NW_027518449.1:372500-387500 GCF_051622035.1 Arctopsyche grandis | reverse complement strand
TATGTATGTGTGTATGTGTGTGTGTGTATGCATGTATGTATGTGTGTACGTATGTATGTTTGTATGTATGCATGCATGTTTGCATGCATGTATGTATGTATGTATGTGTGTGTGTTTGTGTATGTGTGTATTTGTGTGGGTGTGTGTGTGTATGTGTGTATTATGTATGTGTGTTTGTGTGTGTTTGTATGTTTGCATGTGTGTATTTGTGTGTGTGTATGTATGTACGTATGTATGCATGTGTGTATGTATGTATGTATGCATGTGTGTATTATGTATGTGTGTATGTTTGTATGTATGCATGCATGTATGTATGTGTGTGTGTGTGTTTGTGTATGTGTGTATTATGTATGTGTGTATTCGTGTGTTTGTATGTTTGCACGTGTGTATGTGTGTATTATGTATGTGTTTATGTGTGTGTGTGTATGCATGTATGTATGTGTGTACGTATGTATGTTTGTATGTATGCATGCATGTTTGCATGCATGTATGTATGTATGTATGTATGTGTGTGTGTTTGTGTATGTGTGTATTTGTGTGGGTGTGTGTGTGTATGTGTGTATTATGTATGTGTGTTTGTGTGTGTTTGTATGTTTGCATGTGTGTATTTGTGTGTGTGTATGTATGTACGTATGTATGTATGTTTGTATGCATGCATGTATGTATGTGTGTGTGTTTGTGTATGTGTGTATTATGTATGTGTGTATTCGTGTGTTTGTATGTTTGCATGTGTGTATGTGTGTATTATATATGTGTGTATGTGTGTGTGTGTATGTATGCATGTGTGTATGTATGTATGTATGCATGTGTGTATTATGTATGTGTGTATGTTTGTATGTATGCATGCTTGTATATATGTGTGTGTGTGTGTTTGTGTATGTGTGTATTATGTATGTGTGTATTCATGTGTTTGTATGTTTGCACGTGTGTATGTGTGTATTATGTATGTGTGTATGTGTGTGTGTGTATGCATGTATGTATGTTTGTACTTATGTATGTTTGTATGTATGCATGCATGTTTGCATGCATGTATGTATGTATGTATGTGTGTGTGTTTGTGTATGTGTGTATTTGTGTGGGTGTGTGTGTGTATGTGTGTATTATGTATGTGTGTTTGTGTGTGTTTGTATGTTTGCATGTGTGTATTTGTGTGTGTGTATGTATGTACGTATGTATGTATGTTTGTATGCATGCATGTATGTATGTGTGTGTGTTTGTGTATGTGTGTATTATGTATGTGTGTATTCGTGTGTTTGTATGTTTGCATGTGTGTATGTGTGTATTATATATGTGTGTATGTGTGTGTGTGTATGTGTGTGTGTGTATGTATGCATGTGTGTATGTATGTATGTATGCATGTGTGTATTATGTATGTGTGTATGTTTGTATGTATGCATGCATGTATGTATGTGTGTGTGTGTGTTTGTGTATGTGTGTTTTATGTATGTGTGTATTCGTGTGTTTGTATGTTTGCACGTGTGTATGTGTGTATTATGTATGTGTGTATGTGTGTGTGTGTATGCATGTATGTATGTGTGTACGTATGTATGTTTGTATGTATGCATGCATGTTTGCATGCATGTATGTATGTATGTATGTGTGTGTGTTTGTGTATGTGTGTATTTGTGTGGGTGTGTGTGTGTATGTGTGTATTATGTATGTGTGTTTGTGTGTGTTTGTATGTTTGCATGTGTATATTTGTGTGTGTGTATCTATGTACGTATGTATGTTTGTATGTATGCATGCATGTATGTATGTATGTATGTATGTGTTTGTGTATGTGTGTATTATGTATGTGTTAGTATGCATGTGTGTATGCATGCATGTATGTATGTATGTATGTATGTGTGTGTGTGTATGCATGTATGTATGTATGTTTGTATGTATGCATGCATTTACGTATGTGTGTGTGTTTGTGTATGTGTGTATTATGTATGTGCGTATTCTTGTGTTTGTATGTTTGCATGTGTGTATGTGTGTATGTGTGTGTGTTTATGCATGTAGGTATGTATGTACGTATGTATGTTTGTATGTATGCATGCATGTATGTATGCATGTATGTATGCATGTATGTATGTATGTGTGTATTCTTGTGTTTGTATGTTTGCATGCGTGTATGTGTGTATTATGTATGTGTGTATGTGTGTATGTGTGTATGTGTGTATGTGTATGCATGTATGTATGTATGTATGTATGTACGTATGTATGTATGTTTGTATGCATGCATGTATGTATGTGTGTGTGTTTGTGTATGTGTGTATTATGTATGTGTGTATTCGTGTGTTTGTATGTTTGCATGTGTGTATGTGTGTATTATGTATGTGTGTATGTTTGTGTGTATGTATGCATGTGTGTATTTGTGTGTTTGTATGTATGCATGCATGTATGTATGTATGTATGTTTGTATGCATGCATGTATGTATGTGTGTGTGTTTGTGTATGTGTGTATTATGTATGTGTGTATTCGTGTGTTTGTATGTTTGCATGTGTGTATGTGTGTATTATGTATGTGTGTATGTTTGTGTGTATGTATGCATGTGTGTATTTGTGTGTTTGTATGTATGCATGCATGTATGTATGTATGTATGTATGTATGCATGCATGTATGTATGTGTGTGTGTTTGTGTATAGGTTAGGTTAGGTTAGGTTAGGTTAGGTTAGGTTAGGTTAGGTTCGGTTAGGTTAGGTTAGGTTACGTAGCCTCTTGGGAAGCATTCGCAGAGTTCGCAAGGAGCGTCATGAAGCAGAAGGAGGAGGCCGAACGGCTAAGGAAAGCGGAAAGACTTATAGAAGGAAATGAATAGATGTCAACCCATAGATATAGATATACTATTACCAGCCTATGATTAATACTGCAAATGAATGTTTTTCAGGAAACAGAAACCAAGCAGATCAACTAGATGAACTGGAAAGGAGGGATCCGCACAAAAAGGAGAAGCCAACAAGGACGAAATCAGCCCCTGCGGAAGCAATCCACCAACGAGTGGGGTCCCCAAAGGGGTGAGGTGAGTCGGGGGAGTTTTTAGTCAGTAAAAATCTGACACTTCCCTCTAGTGCGGACTAGAGGGAGTCTTATTGAAGATTTTCTCCTCCCACGCATAGGAAAAAAAAAAAAAAAAAAAAAAAAAAAAAGGTTAGGTTAGGTTAGGTTAGGTTAGGTGAGGTAAGGTTAGGTTAGGTTAGGTTAGGTTAGGTACGTATGTATTTTGTATGTATGCATGCATGTATGTATGTATGTATGCATGTGTGTATTATGTATGTGTGTATGTATGTATGTATGCATGCATGTATGTATGTGTGTGTGTGTGTTTGTGTATGTGTGTATTATGTATGTGTGTATTCGTGTGTTTGTATGTATGTATGTATGTATGTGTGTGTGTGTATGCATGTATGTATGTATGTTTGTATGTATGCATGCATTTACGTATGTGTGTTTGTGTTTGTGTATGTGTGTATTATGTATGTGTGTATTCTTGTGTTTGTATGTTTGCATGTGTGTATGTGTGTATGTGTGTGTGTTTATGCATGTATGTATGTATGTACGTATGTATGTTTGTATGTATGCATGCATGTATGTATGCATGTATGTATGTATGTGTGTATTCTTGTGTTTGTATGTTTGCATGCGTGTATGTGTGTATTATATATGTGTGTATTTGTGTATGTGTATGCATGTATGTATGTATGTATGTATGTACGTATGTATGTATGTTTGTATGCATGCATGTATGTATGTGTGTGTGTTTGTGTATGTGTGTATTATGTATGTGTGTATTCGTGTGTTTGTATGTTTGCATGTGTGTATGTGTGTATTATGTATGTGTGTATGTGTGTGTGTATGTATGCATGTGTGTATTTGTGTGTTTGTATGTATGCATGCATGTATGTATGTATGTATGTATGCATGCATGTATGTATGTGTGTGTGTTTGTGTATAGGTTAGGTTAGGTTAGGTTAGGTTAGGTTAGGTTAGGTTAGGTTCGGTTAGGTTAGGTTAGGTTAGGTTAGGTTAGGTTAGGTAAGGTTAGGTTAGGTTAGGTTAGGTTAGGTACGTATGTATGTTTGTATGTATGCATGCATGTATGTATGTATGTATGCATGTGTGTATTATGTATGTGTGTATGTATGTATGTATGCATGCATGTATGTATGTGTGTGTGTGTTTGTGTATGTGTGTATTATGTATGTGTGTATTCGTGTGTTTGTATGTTTGCACGTGTGTATGTGTGTATTATGTATGTGTGTATGTGTGTGTGTGTATGCATGTATGTATGTGTGTACGTATGTATGTTTGTATGTATGCATGCATGTTTGCATGCATGTATGTATGTATGTATGTGTGTGTGTTTGTGTATGTGTGTATTTGTGTGGGTGTGTGTGTGTATGTGTGTATTATGTATGTGTGTTTGTGTGTGTTTGTATGTTTGCATGTGTGTATTTGTGTGTGTGTATGTATGTACGTATGTATGCATGTGTGTATGTATGTATGTATGCATGTGTGTATTATGTATGTGTGTATGTTTGTATGTATGCATGCATGTATGTATGTGTGTGTGTGTGTTTGTGTATGTGTGTATTATGTATGTGTGTATTCGTGTGTTTGTATGTTTGCACGTGTGTATGTGTGTATTATGTATGTGTTTATGTGTGTGTGTGTATGCATGTATGTATGTGTGTACGTATGTATGTTTGTATGTATGCATGCATGTTTGCATGCATGTATGTATGTATGTATGTATGTGTGTGTGTTTGTGTATGTGTGTATTTGTGTGGGTGTGTGTGTGTATGTGTGTATTATGTATGTGTGTTTGTGTGTGTTTGTATGTTTGCATGTGTGTATTTGTGTGTGTGTATGTATGTACGTATGTATGTATGTTTGTATGCATGCATGTATGTATGTGTGTGTGTTTGTGTATGTGTGTATTATGTATGTGTGTATTCGTGTGTTTGTATGTTTGCATGTGTGTATGTGTGTATTATATATGTGTGTATGTGTGTGTGTGTATGTATGCATGTGTGTATGTATGTATGTATGCATGTGTGTATTATGTATGTGTGTATGTTTGTATGTATGCATGCTTGTATATATGTGTGTGTGTGTGTTTGTGTATGTGTGTATTATGTATGTGTGTATTCATGTGTTTGTATGTTTGCACGTGTGTATGTGTGTATTATGTATGTGTGTATGTGTGTGTGTGTATGCATGTATGTATGTTTGTACTTATGTATGTTTGTATGTATGCATGCATGTTTGCATGCATGTATGTATGTATGTATGTGTGTGTGTTTGTGTATGTGTGTATTTGTGTGGGTGTGTGTGTGTATGTGTGTATTATGTATGTGTGTTTGTGTGTGTTTGTATGTTTGCATGTGTGTATTTGTGTGTGTGTATGTATGTACGTATGTATGTATGTTTGTATGCATGCATGTATGTATGTGTGTGTGTTTGTGTATGTGTGTATTATGTATGTGTGTATTCGTGTGTTTGTATGTTTGCATGTGTGTATGTGTGTATTATATATGTGTGTATGTGTGTGTGTGTATGTGTGTGTGTGTATGTATGCATGTGTGTATGTATGTATGTATGCATGTGTGTATTATGTATGTGTGTATGTTTGTATGTATGCATGCATGTATGTATGTGTGTGTGTGTGTTTGTGTATGTGTGTTTTATGTATGTGTGTATTCGTGTGTTTGTATGTTTGCACGTGTGTATGTGTGTATTATGTATGTGTGTATGTGTGTGTGTGTATGCATGTATGTATGTGTGTACGTATGTATGTTTGTATGTATGCATGCATGTTTGCATGCATGTATGTATGTATGTATGTGTGTGTGTTTGTGTATGTGTGTATTTGTGTGGGTGTGTGTGTGTATGTGTGTATTATGTATGTGTGTTTGTGTGTGTTTGTATGTTTGCATGTGTATATTTGTGTGTGTGTATCTATGTACGTATGTATGTTTGTATGTATGCATGCATGTATGTATGTATGTATGTATGTGTTTGTGTATGTGTGTATTATGTATGTGTTAGTATGCATGTGTGTATGCATGCATGTATGTATGTATGTATGTATGTGTGTGTGTGTATGCATGTATGTATGTATGTTTGTATGTATGCATGCATTTACGTATGTGTGTGTGTTTGTGTATGTGTGTATTATGTATGTGCGTATTCTTGTGTTTGTATGTTTGCATGTGTGTATGTGTGTATGTGTGTGTGTTTATGCATGTAGGTATGTATGTACGTATGTATGTTTGTATGTATGCATGCATGTATGTATGCATGTATGTATGCATGTATGTATGTATGTGTGTATTCTTGTGTTTGTATGTTTGCATGCGTGTATGTGTGTATTATGTATGTGTGTATGTGTGTATGTGTGTATGTGTGTATGTGTATGCATGTATGTATGTATGTATGTATGTACGTATGTATGTATGTTTGTATGCATGCATGTATGTATGTGTGTGTGTTTGTGTATGTGTGTATTATGTATGTGTGTATTCGTGTGTTTGTATGTTTGCATGTGTGTATGTGTGTATTATGTATGTGTGTATGTTTGTGTGTATGTATGCATGTGTGTATTTGTGTGTTTGTATGTATGCATGCATGTATGTATGTATGTATGTTTGTATGCATGCATGTATGTATGTGTGTGTGTTTGTGTATGTGTGTATTATGTATGTGTGTATTCGTGTGTTTGTATGTTTGCATGTGTGTATGTGTGTATTATGTATGTGTGTATGTTTGTGTGTATGTATGCATGTGTGTATTTGTGTGTTTGTATGTATGCATGCATGTATGTATGTATGTATGTATGTATGCATGCATGTATGTATGTGTGTGTGTTTGTGTATAGGTTAGGTTAGGTTAGGTTAGGTTAGGTTAGGTTAGGTTAGGTTCGGTTAGGTTAGGTTAGGTTACGTAGCCTCTTGGGAAGCATTCGCAGAGTTCGCAAGGAGCGTCATGAAGCAGAAGGAGGAGGCCGAACGGCTAAGGAAAGCGGAAAGACTTATAGAAGGAAATGAATAGATGTCAACCCATAGATATAGATATACTATTACCAGCCTATGATTAATACTGCAAATGAATGTTTTTCAGGAAACAGAAACCAAGCAGATCAACTAGATGAACTGGAAAGGAGGGATCCGCACAAAAAGGAGAAGCCAACAAGGACGAAATCAGCCCCTGCGGAAGCAATCCACCAACGAGTGGGGTCCCCAAAGGGGTGAGGTGAGTCGGGGGAGTTTTTAGTCAGTAAAAATCTGACACTTCCCTCTAGTGCGGACTAGAGGGAGTCTTATTGAAGATTTTCTCCTCCCACGCATAGGAAAAAAAAAAAAAAAAAAAAAAAAAAAAAGGTTAGGTTAGGTTAGGTTAGGTTAGGTGAGGTAAGGTTAGGTTAGGTTAGGTTAGGTTAGGTACGTATGTATTTTGTATGTATGCATGCATGTATGTATGTATGTATGCATGTGTGTATTATGTATGTGTGTATGTATGTATGTATGCATGCATGTATGTATGTGTGTGTGTGTGTTTGTGTATGTGTGTATTATGTATGTGTGTATTCGTGTGTTTGTATGTATGTATGTATGTATGTGTGTGTGTGTATGCATGTATGTATGTATGTTTGTATGTATGCATGCATTTACGTATGTGTGTTTGTGTTTGTGTATGTGTGTATTATGTATGTGTGTATTCTTGTGTTTGTATGTTTGCATGTGTGTATGTGTGTATGTGTGTGTGTTTATGCATGTATGTATGTATGTACGTATGTATGTTAGTATGTATGCATGCATGTATGTATGCATGTATGTATGTATGTGTGTATTCTTGTGTTTGTATGTTTGCATGCGTGTATGTGTGTATTATATATGTGTGTATTTGTGTATGTGTATGCATGTATGTATGTATGTATGTATGTACGTATGTATGTATGTTTGTATGCATGCATGTATGTATGTGTGTGTGTTTGTGTATGTGTGTATTATGTATGTGTGTATTCGTGTGTTTGTATGTTTGCATGTGTGTATGTGTGTATTATGTATGTGTGTATGTGTGTGTGTATGTATGCATGTGTGTATTTGTGTGTTTGTATGTATGCATGCATGTATGTATGTATGTATGTATGCATGCATGTATGTATGTGTGTGTGTTTGTGTATAGGTTAGGTTAGGTTAGGTTAGGTTAGGTTAGGTTAGGTTAGGTTCGGTTAGGTTAGGTTAGGTTAGGTTAGGTTAGGTTAGGTAAGGTTAGGTTAGGTTAGGTTAGGTTAGGTACGTATGTATGTTTGTATGTATGCATGCATGTACGTATGTATGTATGCATGTGTGTATTATGTATGTGTGTATGTATGTATGTATGCATGCATGTATGTATGTGTGTGTGTGTTTGTGTATGTGTGTATTATGTATGTGTGTATTCGTGTGTTTGTATGTTTGCACGTGTGTATGTGTGTATTATGTATGTGTGTATGTGTGTGTGTGTATGCATGTATGTATGTGTGTACGTATGTATGTTTGTATGTATGCATGCATGTTTGCATGCATGTATGTATGTATGTATGTGTGTGTGTGTATTTGTGTGGGTGTGTGTGTGTGTATGTGTGTATTATGTATGTGTGTTTGTGTGTGTTTGTATGTTTGCATGTGTGTATTTGTGTGTGTATGTATGTACGTATGTATGTTTGTATGTATGCATGCATGTATGTATGTATGTATGTGTGTGTGTGTATGTGTGTATTTGTGTGGGTGTGTGTGTGTATGTGTGTATTATGTATGTGTGTTTGTGTGTGTTTGTATGTTTGCATGTGTGTATTTGTGTGTATGTATGTTTGTACGTATGTATGTTTGTATGTATGCATGCATGTATGTATGTATGTATGTATGTGTTTGTGTATGTGTGTATTATGTATGTGTATGTATGCATGTGTGTATGCATGCATGTATGTATGTATGTATGTATGTATGTGTGTGTGTGTATGCATGTATTTATGTATGTTTGTATGTATGCATGCATTTACGTATGTGTGTGTGTGTTTGTGTATGTGTGTATTATGTATGTGTGTATTCTTGTGTTTGTATGTTTGCATGTGTGTATGTGTGTATGTGTGTGTATTTATGCATGTATGTATGTATGTATGTATGTATGTTTGTATGTATGCATGCATGTATGTATGCATGTATGTATGTATGTGTGTATTCTTGTGTTTGTATGTTTGCATGCGTGTATGTGTGTATTATGTATGTGTGTATGTGTGTATGTGTGTATGTGTATGCATGTATGTATGTATGTATGTATGTACGTATGTATGTATGTTTGTATGCATGCATGTATGTATTTGTGTGTGTTTGTGTATGTGTGTATTATGTATGTGTGTATTCGTGTGTTTGTATGTTTGCATGTGTGTATGTGTGTATTATGTATGTGTGTATGTGTGTGTGTATGTATGCATGTGTGTTTTTGTGTGTTTGTATGTATGCATGCATGTATGTATGTATGTATGCATGTGTGTATGATGTATGTGTGTATGTATGTATGTATGCATGCATGTATGTATGTGTGTGTGTTTGTGTATAGGTTAGGTTAGGTTAGGTTAGGTTAGGTTCGGTTAGGTTAGGTTAGGTTAGGTTAGGTTAGGTTAGGTAAGGTAAGGTTAGGTTACGTTAGGTTTTGCTGGAGTACCACCCATCGACCTACTGGCACATGAAAGAAAGAAGGTATACGAGGGAAGAAAGGAGGGAACGAAAAAAGTAAGAGCGACGGCACGGGCGGAGCTCATGACGGAATGGCAGGTCCGCTGGGACGGCGCAGACAAAGGTAGATGGACACATCGACTGATCCCATCAATCGCAGCCTGGACAAGGAGGAGGAAAAAAAAGCATGGGGTCTTGAGGGAGGCGAGGGGTGTGCTGGGGTCGAGAAAAATCAATCGCAGCCTGGACAAGGAGGAAAAGCGCAAAACCGGACTACCACACAACCCAGCTACTAACCAGCCATGGGTGTTTCGGAGCATTCCTCAACCGCATCGGAAAGGAAACGACAGCAGGATGTCACCACTGTGCATCAATCAGAGATGACGCAGAACATACACTCCTCGTATGCCCTGCATGGGAATCTGAAAGAGCGACACTCGAAGAAAGCACCCCGGTCAACACTGAAGACATAGCACAGAACATCACTAAAGACGTAGCCTCTTGGGAAGCATTCGCAGAGTTCGCAAGGAGCGTCATGAAGCAGAAGGAGGAGGCCGAACGGCTAAGGAAAGCGGAAAGACTTATAGAAGGAAATGAATAGATGTCAACCCATAGATATAGATATACTATTACCAGCCTATGATTAATACTGCAAATGAATGTTTTTCAGGAAACAGAAACCAAGCGGGTCAACTAGATGAACTGGAAAGGAGGGATCCGCACAAAAAGGAGAAGCCAACAAGGACGAAATCAGCCCCTGCGGAAGCAATCCACCAACGAGTGGGGTCCCCAAAGGGGTGAGGTGAGTCGGGGGAGTTTTTGAGTCAGTAAAAATCTGACACTTCCCTCAAGTGCGGACTAGAGGGAGTCTTATTGAAGATTTTCTCCTCCCACGCATAGGAAAAAAAAAAAAAAAAAAAAAAAAAAAGGTTACGTTAGGTTAGGTACGTATGTATCTGTGTATTTATGCATGTATGTTTGTATGTATGTATGCATGCATTTACGTTTGTGTGTGTGTGTTTGTGTATGTGTGTATTATGTTTGTTTGTATGTATGTATGTATGTATGTGTGTGTGTTTGTGTATGTGTGTATTATGTATGTGTGTTTTTGTGTGTGTGTGTGTGTGTATGTATGCATGTGTATATTTGTGTGTGTGTATGTATTTAAGTATGTATGTATGTATGTACGTATGTATGTTTGTATGTATGCATGCATGTATGTATGTATGACTGTATGTATGTACGTATGTATGTTTGTATGTATGCATGCATGTATGTATGTATGTATGTATGTATGTATGTTTGTATGTATGTATGCATGAATGTATGTATGTGTGTGTGTGTTTGTGTTTGTGTGTATTATGTATGTGTGTATTTGTGTGTGTGTATGTATGCATGTGTGTATGTGTGTATTATGTATGTCTGTATGTATGTATCTGTGTATTTATGCATGTATGTTTGTATGTATGTATGCATGCATTTACGTTTATGTGTGTGTGTTTGTGTATGTGTGTATTATGTTTGTTTGTATGTATGTGTGTGTGTTTGTGTATGTGTGTATTTATGTGTGTGTGTGTGTGTGTATGTGTGTATAATGTATGTGTAGTATGTATGTATGTACGTATGTATGTTTGTATGTATGCATGCAAGTATGTATGCATGTATGTATGTATGTGTGTGTGTGTGTGTATGCATGTATGTAAGTATGTTTGTATGTATGTATGTATGTATGTATGTGTGTGTGTTTGTGTATGTGTGTATTATGTATGTGTGTATTCGTGTGTTTGTATGTTTGCATGTGTGTATGTGTGTATTATGTATGTGTGTATGTGTGTGTGTATGCATGTATGTATGTATGTATGTATGTATGTATCTGTTTGTGTTTGTGTATGTGTGTATTATGTATGTGTGTATTTGTGTGTGTGTATGTATGCACGTGTGTATGCATGCAT
Organism: Arctopsyche grandis; assembly: GCF_051622035.1. Lineage (NCBI taxonomy): Eukaryota > Metazoa > Arthropoda > Insecta > Trichoptera > Hydropsychidae > Arctopsyche > Arctopsyche grandis. The sequence continues at coordinate 375,849 of NW_027518449.1, read as the reverse complement.
GTATGTATGTATGTATGTATGTGTGTGTGTATGCATGTATGTATGTATGTTTGTATGTATGCATGCATGTATGTATGTATGTATGTATGCATGCATGTATGTATGTATTTGTGTGTGTTTGTGTATGTGTGTATTATGTATGTGTGTATTTGTGTGTGTGTATGTTTGCATGTGTGTATATGTGTATGTATGCATGTGTGTATGTGTGGATTATATTTGTGTGTGGGTATGCATGTATGTATGTACGTATGTATGTTTGTATGTATGCATGCATGTATGTATGTATGTATGTATGTGTTTGTGTATGTGTGTATTATGTATGTGTTAGTATGCATGTGTGTATGCATGCATGTATGTATGTATGTATGTATGTGTGTGTGTGTATGCATGTATGTATGTATGTTTGTATGTATGCATGCATTTACGTATGTGTGTGTGTTTGTGTATGTGTGTATTATGTATGTGCGTATTCTTGTGTTTGTATGTTTGCATGTGTGTATGTGTGTATGTGTGTGTGTTTATGCATGTAGGTATGTATGTACGTATGTATGTTTGTATGTATGCATGCATGTATGTATGCATGTATGTATGCATGTATGTATGTATGTGTGTATTCTTGTGTTTGTATGTTTGCATGCGTGTATGTGTGTATTATGTATGTGTGTATGTGTGTATGTGTGTATGTGTGTATGTGTATGCATGTATGTATGTATGTATGTATGTACGTATGTATGTATGTTTGTATGCATGCATGTATGTATGTGTGTGTGTTTGTGTATGTGTGTATTATGTATGTGTGTATTCGTGTGTTTGTATGTTTGCATGTGTGTATGTGTGTATTATGTATGTGTGTATGTTTGTGTGTATGTATGCATGTGTGTATTTGTGTGTTTGTATGTATGCATGCATGTATGTATGTATGTATGTTTGTATGCATGCATGTATGTATGTGTGTGTGTTTGTGTATGTGTGTATTATGTATGTGTGTATTCGTGTGTTTGTATGTTTGCATGTGTGTATGTGTGTATTATGTATGTGTGTATGTTTGTGTGTATGTATGCATGTGTGTATTTGTGTGTTTGTATGTATGCATGCATGTATGTATGTATGTATGTATGTATGCATGCATGTATGTATGTGTGTGTGTTTGTGTATAGGTTAGGTTAGGTTAGGTTAGGTTAGGTTAGGTTAGGTTAGGTTCGGTTAGGTTAGGTTAGGTTACGTAGCCTCTTGGGAAGCATTCGCAGAGTTCGCAAGGAGCGTCATGAAGCAGAAGGAGGAGGCCGAACGGCTAAGGAAAGCGGAAAGACTTATAGAAGGAAATGAATAGATGTCAACCCATAGATATAGATATACTATTACCAGCCTATGATTAATACTGCAAATGAATGTTTTTCAGGAAACAGAAACCAAGCAGATCAACTAGATGAACTGGAAAGGAGGGATCCGCACAAAAAGGAGAAGCCAACAAGGACGAAATCAGCCCCTGCGGAAGCAATCCACCAACGAGTGGGGTCCCCAAAGGGGTGAGGTGAGTCGGGGGAGTTTTTAGTCAGTAAAAATCTGACACTTCCCTCTAGTGCGGACTAGAGGGAGTCTTATTGAAGATTTTCTCCTCCCACGCATAGGAAAAAAAAAAAAAAAAAAAAAAAAAAAAAGGTTAGGTTAGGTTAGGTTAGGTTAGGTGAGGTAAGGTTAGGTTAGGTTAGGTTAGGTTAGGTACGTATGTATTTTGTATGTATGCATGCATGTATGTATGTATGTATGCATGTGTGTATTATGTATGTGTGTATGTATGTATGTATGCATGCATGTATGTATGTGTGTGTGTGTGTTTGTGTATGTGTGTATTATGTATGTGTGTATTCGTGTGTTTGTATGTATGTATGTATGTATGTGTGTGTGTGTATGCATGTATGTATGTATGTTTGTATGTATGCATGCATTTACGTATGTGTGTTTGTGTTTGTGTATGTGTGTATTATGTATGTGTGTATTCTTGTGTTTGTATGTTTGCATGTGTGTATGTGTGTATGTGTGTGTGTTTATGCATGTATGTATGTATGTACGTATGTATGTTTGTATGTATGCATGCATGTATGTATGCATGTATGTATGTATGTGTGTATTCTTGTGTTTGTATGTTTGCATGCGTGTATGTGTGTATTATATATGTGTGTATTTGTGTATGTGTATGCATGTATGTATGTATGTATGTATGTACGTATGTATGTATGTTTGTATGCATGCATGTATGTATGTGTGTGTGTTTGTGTATGTGTGTATTATGTATGTGTGTATTCGTGTGTTTGTATGTTTGCATGTGTGTATGTGTGTATTATGTATGTGTGTATGTGTGTGTGTATGTATGCATGTGTGTATTTGTGTGTTTGTATGTATGCATGCATGTATGTATGTATGTATGTATGCATGCATGTATGTATGTGTGTGTGTTTGTGTATAGGTTAGGTTAGGTTAGGTTAGGTTAGGTTAGGTTAGGTTAGGTTCGGTTAGGTTAGGTTAGGTTAGGTTAGGTTAGGTTAGGTAAGGTTAGGTTAGGTTAGGTTAGGTTAGGTACGTATGTATGTTTGTATGTATGCATGCATGTACGTATGTATGTATGCATGTGTGTATTATGTATGTGTGTATGTATGTATGTATGCATGCATGTATGTATGTGTGTGTGTGTTTGTGTATGTGTGTATTATGTATGTGTGTATTCGTGTGTTTGTATGTTTGCACGTGTGTATGTGTGTATTATGTATGTGTGTATGTGTGTGTGTGTATGCATGTATGTATGTGTGTACGTATGTATGTTTGTATGTATGCATGCATGTTTGCATGCATGTATGTATGTATGTATGTGTGTGTGTGTATTTGTGTGGGTGTGTGTGTGTGTATGTGTGTATTATGTATGTGTGTTTGTGTGTGTTTGTATGTTTGCATGTGTGTATTTGTGTGTGTATGTATGTACGTATGTATGTTTGTATGTATGCATGCATGTATGTATGTATGTATGTGTGTGTGTGTATGTGTGTATTTGTGTGGGTGTGTGTGTGTATGTGTGTATTATGTATGTGTGTTTGTGTGTGTTTGTATGTTTGCATGTGTGTATTTGTGTGTATGTATGTTTGTACGTATGTATGTTTGTATGTATGCATGCATGTATGTATGTATGTATGTATGTGTTTGTGTATGTGTGTATTATGTATGTGTATGTATGCATGTGTGTATGCATGCATGTATGTATGTATGTATGTATGTATGTGTGTGTGTGTATGCATGTATTTATGTATGTTTGTATGTATGCATGCATTTACGTATGTGTGTGTGTGTTTGTGTATGTGTG
>NW_027518449.1:357500-362500 GCF_051622035.1 Arctopsyche grandis | reverse complement strand
ATGTATGTGTGTTTGTGTGTGTTTGTATGTTTGCATGTGTGTATTTGTGTGTGTGTATGTATGTACGTATGTATGTATGTTTGTATGCATGCATGTATGTATGTGTGTGTGTTTGTGTATGTGTGTATTATGTATGTGTGTATTCGTGTGTTTGTATGTTTGCATGTGTGTATGTGTGTAATATATATGTGTGTATGTGTGTGTGTGTATGTATGCATGTGTGTATGTATGTATGTATGCATGTGTGTATTATGTATGTGTGTATGTTTGTATGTATGCATGCATGTATGTATGTGTGTGTGTGTGTTTGTGTATGTGTGTATTATGTATTGTTTGTATGTATGCATGCATGTATGTATGTATTTGTGTGTGTTTGTGTGTGTGTGTATGTATGCATGTGTGTATGTGTGTATTATGTATGTGTGTATGTGTGTTTGTGTATGCATGTATGTATGTATGCATGTATGTACGTATATATGTATGTTTGTATGCATGCATGTATGTATATGTGTGTGTTTGTGTATGTGTGTATTATGTATGTGTGTATTCGTGTGTTTGTTTGTTTGCATGTGTGTATGTGTGTATTATGTATGTGTGTATGTGTGTGTGTGTATGCATGTATGTATGTATGTATGTATGTATGTATCTGTGTGTGTTTGTGTATGTGTGTATTATGTATGTGTGTATTTGTGTGTGTGTATGTATGCACGTGTGTATGCATGCATGTATGTATGTATGTATGTATGTGTGTGTGTTCGTGTATGTGTGTATTATGTATGTGTGTATTTGTGTGTGTGTATGTATGCATTTGTATATGTGTGTATTATGTATGTGTGTATGTGTATGCATGTATGTATGTATGTATGTATGCATGCATGTATGTATGTGTGTGTGTTTGTGTATAGGTTAGGTTAGGTTAGGTTAGGTTAGGTTCGGTTAGGTTAGGTTAGGTTAGGTTAGGTAAGGTTAGGTACGTATGTATGTTTGTATGTATGCATGCATGTATGTATGCATGTATGTATGTATGTGTGTGTGTGTGTGTATGCATGTATGTAAGTATGTTTGTATGTATGTATATATGTATGTATGTGTGTGTGTTTGTGTATGTGTGTATTATGTATGTGTGTATTCGTGTGTTTGTATGTTTGCATGTGTGTATGTGTGTATTATATATGTGTGTATGTGTGTGTGTGTATGTATGCATGTGTGTATGTATGTATGTATGCATGTGTGTATTATGTATGTGTGTATGTTTGTATGTATGCATGCATGTATGTATGTGTGTGTGTGTGTTTGTGTATGTGTGTATTATGTATGTGTGTATTCGTGTGTTTGTATGTTTGCACGTGTGTATGTGTGTATTTTGTATGTGTGTATGTGTGTGTGTGTATGCATGTATGTATGTGTGTACGTATGTATGTTTGTATGTATGCATGCATGTTTGCATGCATGTATGTATGTATGTATGTGTGTTTGTTTGTGTATGTGTGTATTTGTGTGGGTGTGTGTGTGTATGTGTGTATTATGTATGTGTGTTTGTGTGTGTTTGTATGTTTGCATGTGTGTATTTGTGTGTGTGTATGTATGTACGTATGTATGTTTGTATGTATGCATGCATGTATGTATGTATGTATGTGTGTGTGTTTGTGTATGTGTGTATTTGTGTGGGTGTGTGTGTGTGTATGTGTGTATTATGTATGTGTGTTTGTGTGTGTTTGTATGTTTGCATGTGTGTATTTGTGTGTTTGTATGTATGTACGTATGTATGTTTGTATGTATGCATGCATGTATGTATGTTTGTATGTATGTGTTTGTGTATGTGTGTATTATGTATGTGTATGTATGCATGTGTGTATGCATGCATGTATGTATGTATGTATGTATGTGTGTGTGTGTATGCATGTATGTATGTATGTTTGTATGTATGCATGCATTTACTTATGTGTGTTTGTGTTTGTGTATGTGTGTATTATGTATGTGTGTATTCTTGTGTTTGTATGTTTGCATGTGTGTATGTGTGTATGTGTGTGTGTTTATGCATGTATGTATGTATGTACGTATGTATGTTTGTATGTATGCATGCATGTATGTATGCATGTATGTATGTATGTGTGTATTCTTGTGTTTGTATGTTTGCATGCGTGTATGTGTGTATTATATATGTGTGTATTTGTGTATGTGTATGCATGTATGTATGTATGTATGTATGTACGTATGTATGTATGTTTGTATGCATGCATGTATGTATGTGTGTGTGTTTGTGTATGTGTGTATTATGTATGTGTGTATTCGTGTGTTTGTATGTTTGCATGTGTGTATGTGTGTATTATGTATGTGTGTATGTGTGTGTGTATGTATGCAAGTGTGTATTTGTGTGTTTGTATGTATGCATGCATGTATGTATGTATGTATGTATGTATGCATGCATGTATGTATGTGTGTGTGTTTGTGTATAGGTTAGGTTAGGTTAGGTTAGGTTAGGTTAGGTTAGGTTAGGTTCGGTTAGGTTAGGTTAGGTTAGGTTAGGTTAGGTGAGGTAAGGTTAGGTTAGGTTAGGTTAGGTTAGGTACGTATGTATGTTTGTATGTATGCATGCATGTATGTATGTATGTATGCATGTGTGTATTATGTATGTGTGTATGTATGTATGTATGCATGCATGTATGTATGTGTGTGTGTGTGTTTGTGTATGTGTGTATTATGTATGTGTGTATTCGTGTGTTTGTATGTTTGCACGTGTGTATGTGTGTATTATGTATGTGTGTATTTGTGTGTGTGTATGTTTGCATGTGTGTATGTGTGTATGTATGCATGTGTGTATGTGTGGCTTATGTATGTGTGTGTGTATGCATGTATGTATGTACGTATGTATGTTTGTATGTTTGCATGCATGTTTGTATGTATGCATGCATGTATGTATGTATTTGTGTGTGTTTGTGTGTGTGTGTATGTATGCATGTGTGTATGTGTGTATTATGTATGTGTGTATGTGTGTTTGTGTATGCATGTATGTATGTATGCATGTATGTACGTATATATGTATGTTTGTATGCATGCATGTATGTATATGTGTGTGTTTGTGTATGTGTGTATTATGTATGTGTGTATTCGTGTGTTTGTATGTTTGCATGTGTGTATGTGTGTATTATGTATGTGTGTATGTGTGTGTGTGTATGTATGCATGTGTGTATTTGTGTGTTTGTATGTATGCATGCATGTATGTTTGTTTGTATGTATGTACGTATGTATGTATGTTTGTATGCATGCATGTATGTATGTGTTTGTGTGTGTTTGTGTGTGTGTGTATGTATGCATGTGTGTATGTGTGTATTATGTATGTGTGTATGTGTGTTTGTGTATGCATGTATGTATGTATGTATGTATGTACGTATGTATGTATGTTTGTATGCATGCATGTATGTATGTGTGTGTGTTTGTGTATGTGTGTATTATGTATGTGTGTATTCGTGTGTTTGTATGTTTGCATGTGTGTATGTGTGTATTATATATGTGTGTATGTGTGTGTGTATGTATGCATGTGTGTATGTATGTATGTATGCATGTGTGTATTATGTATGTGTGTATGTATGTATGTATGCATGCATGTATGTATGTGTGTGTGTGTGTTTGTGTATGTATGTATTATGTATGTGTGTATTCGTGTGTTTGTATGTTTGCACGTGTGTATGTGTGTATTATTTATGTGTGTATGTGTGTGTGTGTATGCATGTATGTATGTGTGTACGTATGTATGTTTGTATGTATGCATGCATGTTTGCATGCATGTATGTATGTATGTATGTGTGTGTGTTTGTGTATGTGTGTATTTGTGTGGGTGTGTGTGTGTGTATGTGTGTATTATGTATGTGTGTTTGTGTGTGTTTGTATGTTTGCATGTCTGTATTTGTTTGTGTGTATGTATGTACGTATGTATGTTTGTATGTATGCATGCATGTATGTATGTATGTATGTGTGTGTGTTTGTGTATGTGTGTATTTGTGTGGGTGAGTGTGTGTGTATGTGTGTATTATGTATGTGTGTTTGTGTGTGTTTGTATGTTTGCATGTGTGTATTTGTGTGTGTGTATGTATGTACGTATGTATGTTTGTATGTATGCATGCATGTATGTATGTATGTATGTATGTGTTTGTGTATGTGTGTATTATGTATGTGTATGTATGCATGTGTGTATGCATGCATGTATGTATGTATGTATGTATGTGTGTGTGTGTATGCATGTATGTATGTATGTTTGTATGAATGCATGCATTTACGTATGTGTGTGTGTGTTTGTGTCTGTGTTTTTTATGTATGTGCGTATTCTTGTGTTTGTATGTTTGCATGTGTGTATGTGTGTATGTGTGTTTTTATGCATGTAGGTATGTATGTACGTATGTATGTTTGTATGTATGCATGCATGTATGTATGCATGTATGTATGTATGTGTGTATTCTTGTGTTTGTATGTTTGCATGCGTGTATGTGTGTATTATGTATGTGTGTATGTGTGTATGTGTGTATGTGTGTATGTGTATGCATGTATGTATGTATGTATGTATGTACGTATGTATGTATGTTTGTATGCATGCATGTATGTATGTGTGTGTGTTTGTGTATGTGTGTATTATGTATGTGTGTATTCGTGTGTTTGTATGTTTGCATGTGTGTATGTGTGTATTATGTATGTGTGTATGTTTGTGTGTATGTATGCATGTGTGTATTTGTGTGTTTGTATGTATGCATGCATGTATGTATGTATGTATGTATGTATGCATGCATGTATGTATGTGTGTGTGTTTGTGTATAGGTTAGGTTAGGTTAGGTTAGGTTAGGTTAGGTTAGGTTAGGTTCGGTTAGGTTAGGTTAGGTTAGGTTAGGTTAGGTGAGGTAAGGTTAGGTTAGGTTAGGTTAGGTTAGGTACGTATGTATGTTTGTATGTATGCATGCATGTATGTATGTATGTATGCATGTGTGTATTATGTATGTGTGTATGTATGTATG
>NW_027518449.1:335000-347500 GCF_051622035.1 Arctopsyche grandis | reverse complement strand
TCGTGTGTTTGTATGTTTGCATGTGTGTATGTGTGTAGTATATATGTGTGTATGTGTGTGTGTGTATGTATGCATGTGTGTATGTATGTATGTATGCATGTGTGTATTATGTATGTGTGTATGTTTGTATGTATGCATGCATGTATGTATGTGTGTGTGTGTGTTTGTGTATGTGTGTATTATGTATGTGTGTATTCGTGTGTTTGTATGTTTGCACGTGTGTATGTGTGTATTATGTATGTGTGTATGTGTGTGTGTGTATGCATGTATGTATGTGTGTACGTATGTATGTTTGTATGTATGCATGCATGTTTGCATGCATGTATGTATGTATGTATGTGTGTGTGTTTGTGTATGTGTGTATTTGTGTGGGTGTGTGTGTGTATGTGTGTATTATGTATGTGTGTTTGTGTGTGTTTGTATGTTTGCATGTGTGTATTTGTGTGTGTGTATGTATGTACGTATGTATGTATGTTTGTATGCATGCATGTATGTATGTGTGTGTGTTTGTGTATGTGTGTATTATGTATGTGTGTATTCGTGTGTTTGTATGTTTGCATGTGTGTATGTGTGTAGTATATATGTGTGTATGTGTGTGTGTGTATGTATGCATGTGTGTATGTATGTATGTATGCATGTGTGTATTATGTATGTGTGTATGTTTGTATGTATGCATGCATGTATGTATGTGTGTGTGTGTGTTTGTGTATGTGTGTATTATGTATGTGTGTATTCGTGTGTTTGTATGTTTGCACGTGTGTATGTGTGTATTATGTATGTGTGTATGTGTGTGTGTGTATGCATGTATGTATGTGTGTACGTATGTATGTTTGTATGTATGCATGCATGTTTGCATGCATGTATGTATGTATGTATGTGTGTGTGTTTGTGTATGTGTGTATTTGTGTGGGTGTGTGTGTGTATGTGTGTATTATGTATGTGTGTTTGTGTGTGTTTGTATGTTTGCATGTGTGTATTTGTGTGTGTGTATGTATGTACGTATGTATGTATGTTTGTATGCATGCATGTATGTATGTGTGTGTGTTTGTGTATGTGTGTATTATGTATGTGTGTATTCGTGTGTTTGTATGTTTGCATGTGTGTATGTGTGTATTATATATGTGTGTATGTGTGTGTGTGTATGTATGCATGTGTGTATGTATGTATGTATGCATGTGTGTATTATGTATGTGTGTATGTTTGTATGTATGCATGCATGTATGTATGTGTGTGTGTGTGTTTGTGTATGTGTGTATTATGTATGTGTGTATTCGTGTGTTTGTATGTTTGTACGTGTGTATGTGTGTATTATGTATGTGTGTATGTGTGTGTGTGTATGCATGTATGTATGTGTGTACGTTTGTATGTTTGTATGTATGCATGCATGTTTGCATGCATGTATGTATGTATGTATGTGTGTTTGTTTGTGTATGTGTGTATTTGTGTGGGTGTGTGTGTGTATGTGTGTATTATGTATGTGTGTTTGTGTGTGTTTGTATGTTTGCATGTGTGTATTTGTGTGTGTGTATGTATGTACGTATGTATGTTTGTATGTATGCATGCATGTATGTATGTATGTATGTGTGTGTGTTTGTGTATGTGTGTATTTGTGTGGGTGTGTGTGTGTGTATGTGTGTATTATGTATGTGTGTTTGTGTGTGTTTGTATGTTTGCATGTGTGTATTTGTGTGTTTGTATGTATGTACGTATGTATGTTTGTATGTATGCATGCATGTATGTATGTTTGTATGTATGTGTTTGTGTATGTGTGTATTATGTATGTGTATGTATGCATGTGTGTATGCATGCATGTATGTATGTATGTATGTATGTGTGTGTGTGTATGCATGTATGTATGTATGTTTGTATGTATGCATGCATTTACTTATGTGTGTTTGTGTTTGTGTATGTGTGTATTATGTATGTGTGTATTCTTGTGTTTGTATGTTTGCATGTGTGTATGTGTGTATGTGTGTGTGTTTATGCATGTATGTATGTATGTACGTATGTATGTTTGTATGTATGCATGCATGTATGTATGCATGTATGTATGTATGTGTGTATTCTTGTGTTTGTATGTTTGCATGCGTGTATGTGTGTATTATATATGTGTGTATTTGTGTATGTGTATGCATGTATGTATGTATGTATGTATGTACGTATGTATGTATGTTTGTATGCATGCATGTATGTATGTGTGTGTGTTTGTGTATGTGTGTATTATGTATGTGTGTATTCGTGTGTTTGTATGTTTGCATGTGTGTATGTGTGTATTATGTATGTGTGTATGTGTGTGTGTATGTATGCATGTGTGTATTTGTGTGTTTGTATGTATGCATGCATGTATGTATGTATGTATGTATGCATGCATGTATGTATGTGTGTGTGTTTGTGTATAGGTTAGGTTAGGTTAGGTTAGGTAAGGTTAGGTTAGGTTAGGTTCGGTTAGGTTAGGTTAGGTTAGGTTAGGTTAGGTTAGGTAAGGTTAGGTTAGGTTAGGTTAGGTTAGGTACGTATGTATGTTTGTATGTATGCATGCATGTATGTATGTATGTATGCATGTGTGTATTATGTATGTGTGTATGTATGTATGTATGCATGCATGTATGTATGTGTGTGTGTGTGTTTGTGTATGTGTGTATTATGTATGTGTGTATTCGTGTGTTTGTATGTTTGCACGTGTGTATGTGTGTATTATGTATGTGTGTATGTGTGTGTGTATGCATGTATGTATGTGTGTACGTATGTATGTTTGTATGTATGCATGCATGTTTGCATGCATGTATGTATGTATGTATGTGTGTGTGTGTATTTGTGTGGGTGTGTGTGTGTGTATGTGTGTATTATGTATGTGTGTTTGTGTGTGTTTGTATGTTTGCATGTGTGTATTTGTGTGTGTGTATGTATGTACGTATGTATGTATGTTTGTATGCATGCATGTATGTATGTGTGTGTGTTTGTGTATGTGTGTATTATGTATGTGTGTATTCGTGTGTTTGTATGTTTGCATGTGTGTATGTGTGTAGTATATATGTGTGTATGTGTGTGTGTGTATGTATGCATGTGTGTATGTATGTATGTATGCATGTGTGTATTATGTATGTGTGTATGTTTGTATGTATGCATGCATGTATGTATGTGTGTGTGTGTGTTTGTGTATGTGTGTATTATGTATGTGTGTATTCGTGTGTTTGTATGTTTGCACGTGTGTATGTGTGTATTATGTATGTGTGTATGTGTGTGTGTGTATGCATGTATGTATGTGTGTACGTATGTATGTTTGTATGTATGCATGCATGTTTGCATGCATGTATGTATGTATGTATGTGTGTGTGTTTGTGTATGTGTGTATTTGTGTGGGTGTGTGTGTGTATGTGTGTATTATGTATGTGTGTTTGTGTGTGTTTGTATGTTTGCATGTGTGTATTTGTGTGTGTGTATGTATGTACGTATGTATGTATGTTTGTATGCATGCATGTATGTATGTGTGTGTGTTTGTGTATGTGTGTATTATGTATGTGTGTATTCGTGTGTTTGTATGTTTGCATGTGTGTATGTGTGTATTATATATGTGTGTATGTGTGTGTGTGTATGTATGCATGTGTGTATGTATGTATGTATGCATGTGTGTATTATGTATGTGTGTATGTTTGTATGTATGCATGCATGTATGTATGTGTGTGTGTGTGTTTGTGTATGTGTGTATTATGTATGTGTGTATTCGTGTGTTTGTATGTTTGTACGTGTGTATGTGTGTATTATGTATGTGTGTATGTGTGTGTGTGTATGCATGTATGTATGTGTGTACGTTTGTATGTTTGTATGTATGCATGCATGTTTGCATGCATGTATGTATGTATGTATGTGTGTTTGTTTGTGTATGTGTGTATTTGTGTGGGTGTGTGTGTGTATGTGTGTATTATGTATGTGTGTTTGTGTGTGTTTGTATGTTTGCATGTGTGTATTTGTGTGTGTGTATGTATGTACGTATGTATGTTTGTATGTATGCATGCATGTATGTATGTATGTATGTGTGTGTGTTTGTGTATGTGTGTATTTGTGTGGGTGTGTGTGTGTGTATGTGTGTATTATGTATGTGTGTTTGTGTGTGTTTGTATGTTTGCATGTGTGTATTTGTGTGTTTGTATGTATGTACGTATGTATGTTTGTATGTATGCATGCATGTATGTATGTTTGTATGTATGTGTTTGTGTATGTGTGTATTATGTATGTGTATGTATGCATGTGTGTATGCATGCATGTATGTATGTATGTATGTATGTGTGTGTGTGTATGCATGTATGTATGTATGTTTGTATGTATGCATGCATTTACTTATGTGTGTTTGTGTTTGTGTATGTGTGTATTATGTATGTGTGTATTCTTGTGTTTGTATGTTTGCATGTGTGTATGTGTGTATGTGTGTGTGTTTATGCATGTATGTATGTATGTACGTATGTATGTTTGTATGTATGCATGCATGTATGTATGCATGTATGTATGTATGTGTGTATTCTTGTGTTTGTATGTTTGCATGCGTGTATGTGTGTATTATATATGTGTGTATTTGTGTATGTGTATGCATGTATGTATGTATGTATGTATGTACGTATGTATGTATGTTTGTATGCATGCATGTATGTATGTGTGTGTGTTTGTGTATGTGTGTATTATGTATGTGTGTATTCGTGTGTTTGTATGTTTGCATGTGTGTATGTGTGTATTATGTATGTGTGTATGTGTGTGTGTATGTATGCATGTGTGTATTTGTGTGTTTGTATGTATGCATGCATGTATGTATGTATGTATGTATGCATGCATGTATGTATGTGTGTGTGTTTGTGTATAGGTTAGGTTAGGTTAGGTTAGGTAAGGTTAGGTTAGGTTAGGTTCGGTTAGGTTAGGTTAGGTTAGGTTAGGTTAGGTTAGGTAAGGTTAGGTTAGGTTAGGTTAGGTTAGGTACGTATGTATGTTTGTATGTATGCATGCATGTATGTATGTATGTATGCATGTGTGTATTATGTATGTGTGTATGTATGTATGTATGCATGCATGTATGTATGTGTGTGTGTGTGTTTGTGTATGTGTGTATTATGTATGTGTGTATTCGTGTGTTTGTATGTTTGCACGTGTGTATGTGTGTATTATGTATGTGTGTATGTGTGTGTGTATGCATGTATGTATGTGTGTACGTATGTATGTTTGTATGTATGCATGCATGTTTGCATGCATGTATGTATGTATGTATGTGTGTGTGTGTATTTGTGTGGGTGTGTGTGTGTGTATGTGTGTATTATGTATGTGTGTTTGTGTGTGTTTGTATGTTTGCATGTGTGTATTTGTGTGTGTGTATGTATGTACGTATGTATGTTTGTATTTATGCATGCATGTATGTATGTTTGTATGTGTGTGTGTTTGTGTATGTGTGTATTTGTGTGGGTGTGTGTGTGTGTATGTGTGTATTATGTATGTGTGTTTGTGTGTGTTTGTATGTTTGCATGTGTGTATTTGTGTGTGTGTATGTATGTACGTATGTATGTTTGTATGTATGCATGCATGTATGTATGTATGTATGTATGTGTTTGTGTATGTGTGTATTATGTATGTGTATGTATGCATGTGTGTATGCATGCATGTATGTATGTATGTATGTATGTGTGTGTGTGTATGCATGTATGTATGTATGTTTGTATGTATGCATGCATTTACGTATGTGTGTGTGTGTTTGTGTATGTGTGTATTATGTATGTGTGTATTCTTGTGTTTGTATGTTTGCATGTGTGTATGTGTGTATGTGTGTGTATTTATGCATGTATGTATGTATGTATGTATGTATGTTTGTATGTATGCATGCATGTATGTATGCATGTATGTATGTATGTGTGTATTCTTGTGTTTGTATGTTTGCATGCGTGTATGTGTGTATTATGTATGTGTGTATGTTTGTGTGTATGTATGCAAGTGTGTATTTGTGTGTTTGTATGTATGCATGCATGTATGTATGTATGTATGTATGTATGCATGCATGTATGTATGTGTGTGTGTTTGTGTATAGGTTAGGTTAGGTTAGGTTAGGTTAGGTTAGGTTAGGTTAGGTTCGGTTAGGTTAGGTTAGGTTAGGTTAGGTTAGGTGAGGTAAGGTTAGGTTAGGTTAGGTTAGGTTAGGTACGTATGTATGTTTGTATGTATGCATGCATGTATGTATGTATGTATGCATGTGTGTATTATGTATGTGTGTATGTATGTATGTATGCATGCATGTATGTATGTGTGTGTGTGTGTTTGTGTATGTGTGTATTATGTATGTGTGTATTCGTGTGTTTGTATGTTTGCACGTGTGTATGTGTGTATTATGTATGTGTGTATGTGTGTGTGTGTATGCATGTATGTATGTATGTTTGTATGTATGCATGCATTTACGTATGTGTGTGTGTTTGTGTATGTGTGTATTATGTATGTGCGTATTCTTGTGTTTGTATGTTTGCATGTGTGTATGTGTGTATGTGTGTGTGTTTATGCATGTAGGTATGTATGTACGTATGTATGTTTGTATGTATGCATGCATGTATGTATGCATGTATGTATGCATGTATGTATGTATGTGTGTATTCTTGTGTTTGTATGTTTGCATGCGTGTATGTGTGTATTATGTATGTGTGTATGTGTGTATGTGTGTATGTGTGTATGTGTGTATGTGTATGCATGTATGTATGTATGTATGTATGTACGTATGTATGTATGTTTGTATGCATGCATGTATGTATGTGTGTGTGTTTGTGTATGTGTGTATTATGTATGTGTGTATTCGTGTGTTTGTATGTTTGCATGTGTGTATGTGTGTATTATGTATGTGTGTATGTTTGTGTGTATGTATGCATGTGTGTATTTGTGTGTTTGTATGTATGCATGCATGTATGTATGTATGTATGTATGTATGCATGCATGTATGTATGTGTGTGTGTTTGTGTATAGGTTAGGTTAGGTTAGGTTAGGTTAGGTTAGGTTAGGTTAGGTTCGGTTAGGTTAGGTTAGGTTACGTAGCCTCTTGGGAAGCATTCGCAGAGTTCGCAAGGAGCGTCATGAAGCAGAAGGAGGAGGCCGAACGGCTAAGGAAAGCGGAAAGACTTATAGAAGGAAATGAATAGATGTCAACCCATAGATATAGATATACTATTACCAGCCTATGATTAATACTGCAAATGAATGTTTTTCAGGAAACAGAAACCAAGCGGGTCAAGTAGATGAACTGGAAAGGAGGGATCCGCACAAAAAGGAGAAGCCAACAAGGACGAAATCAGCCCCTGCGGAAGCAATCCACCAACGAGTGGGGTCCCCAAAGGGGTGAGGTGAGTCGGGGGAGTTTTTAGTCAGTAAAAATCTGACACTTCCCTCTAGTGCGGACTAGAGAGAGTCTTATTGAAGATTTTCTCCTCCCACGCATAGGAAAAAAAAAAAAAAAAAAAAAAAAAAAAAGGTTAGGTTAGGTTAGGTTAGGTTAGGTGAGGTAAGGTTAGGTTAGGTTAGGTTAGGTTAGGTACGTATGTATTTTGTATGTATGCATGCATGTATGTATGTATGTATGCATGTGTGTATTATGTATGTGTGTATGTATGTATGTATGCATGCATGTATGTATGTGTGTGTGTGTGTTTGTGTATGTGTGTATTATGTATGTGTGTATTCGTGTGTTTGTATGTTTGCACGTGTGTATGTGTGTATTATGTATGTGTGTATGTGTGTGTGTGTGTATGCATGTATGTATGTGTGTACGTATGTATGTTTGTATGTATGCATGCATGTATGTATGTATGTATGTGTGTGTGTGTATTTGTGTGGGTGTGTGTGTGTGTATGTGTGTATTATGTATGTGTGTATGTGTGTGTGTATGTATGCATGTGTGTATTTGTGTGTTTGTATGTATGCATGCATGTATGTATGTATGTATGTATGCATGCATGTATGTATGTGTGTGTGTTTGTGTATAGGTTAGGTAAGGTTAGGTTAGGTTAGGTTAGGTTAGTTTAGGTTCGGTTAGGTTAGGTTAGGTTAGGTTAGGTTAGGTTAGGTAAGGTTAGGTTAGGTTAGGTTAGGTTAGGTACGTATGTATGTTTGTATGTATGCATGCATGTATGTATGTATGTATGCATGTGTGTATTATGTATGTGTGTATGTATGTATGTATGCATGCATGTATGTATGTGTGTGTGTGTGTTTGTGTATGTGTGTATAATGTATGTGTGTATTCGTGTGTTTGTATGTTTGCACGTGTGTATGTGTGTATTATGTATGTGTGTATGTGTGTGTGTGTGTATGCATGTATGTATGTGTGTACGTATGTATGTTTGTATGTATGCATGCATGTTTGCATGCATGTATGTATGTATGTATGTGTGTGTGTGTATTTGTGTGGGTGTGTGTGTGTGTATGTGTGTATTATGTATGTGTGTTTGTGTGTGTTTGTATGTTTGCATGTGTGTATTTGTGTGTGTGTATGTATGTACGTATGTATGTTTGTATTTATGCATGCATGTATGTATGTTTGTATGTGTGTGTGTTTGTGTATGTGTGTATTTGTGTGGGTGTGTGTGTGTGTATGTGTGTATTATGTATGTGTGTTTGTGTGTGTTTGTATGTTTGCATGTGTGTATTTGTGTGTGTGTATGTATGTACGTATGTATGTTTGTATGTATGCATGCATGTATGTATGTATGTATGTATGTGTTTGTGTATGTGTGTATTATGTATGTGTATGTATGCATGTGTGTATGCATGCATGTATGTATGTATGTATGTATGTGTGTGTGTGTATGCATGTATGTATGTATGTTTGTATGTATGCATGCATTTACGTATGTGTGTGTGTGTTTGTGTATGTGTGTATTATGTATGTGTGTCATCTTGTGTTTGTATGTTTGCATGTGTGTATGTGTGTATGTGTGTGTATTTATGCATGTATGTATGTATGTATGTATGTATGTTTGTATGTATGCATGCATGTATGTATGCATGTATGTATGTATGTGTGTATTCTTGTGTTTGTATGTTTGCATGCGTGTATGTGTGTATTATGTATGTGTGTATGTTTGTGTGTATGTATGTATGCATGCATGTATGTATGTATGTATGTATGTATGCATGCATGTATGTATGTGTGTGTGTTTGTGTATAGGTTAGGTTAGGTTAGGTTAGGTTAGGTTAGGTTAGGTTAGGTTCGGTTAGGTTAGGTTAGGTTAGGTTAGGTAAGGTGAGGTAAGGTTAGGTTAGGTTAGGTTAGGTTAGGTACGTATGTATGTTTGTATGTATGCATGCATGTATGTATGTATGTATGCATGTGTGTATTATGTATGTGTGTATGTATGTATGTATGCATGCATGTATGTATGTGTGTGTGTGTGTTTGTGTATGTGTGTATTATGTATGTGTGTATTCGTGTGTTTGTATGTTTGCACGTGTGTATGTGTGTATTATGTATGTGTGTATGTGTGTGTGTGTGTATGCATGTATGTATGTGTGTACGTATGTATGTTTGTATGTATGCATGCATGTATGTATGTATGTATGTGTGTGTGTGTATTTGTGTGGGTGTGTGTGTGTGTATGTGTGTATTATGTATGTGTGTTTGTGTGTGTTTGTATGTTTGCATGTGTGTATTTGTGTGTGTGTATGTATTTACGTATGTATGTTTGTATGTATGCATGCATGTATGTATGTATGTATGTGTGTGTGTTTGTGTATGTGTGTATTTGTGTGGGTGTGTGTGTGTGTATGTGTGTATTATGTATGTGTGTTTGTGTGTGTTTGTATGTTTGCATGTGTGTATTTGTGTGTGTGTATGTATGTACGTATGTATGTTTGTATGTATGCATGCATGTATGTATGTATGTATGTATGTGTTTGTGTATGTGTGTATTATGTATGTGTATGTATGCATGTGTGTATGCATGCATGTATGTATGTATGTATGTATGTGTGTGTGTGTATGCATGTATGTATGTATGTTTGTATGTATGCATGCATTTACGTATGTGTGTGTGTGTTTGTGTATGTGTGTATTATGTATGTGTGTATTCTTGTGTTTGTATGTTTGCATGTGTGTATGTGTGTATGTGTGTGTATTTATGCATGTATGTATGTATGTATGTATGTATGTTTGTATGTATGCATGCATGTATGTATGCATGTATGTATGTATGTGTGTATTCTTGTGTTTGTATGTTTGCATGCGTGTATGTGTGTATTATGTATGTGTGTATGTTTGTGTGTATGTATGCAAGTGTGTATTTGTGTGTTTGTATGTATGCATGCATGTATGTATGTATGTATGTATGTATGCATGCATGTATGTATGTGTGTGTGTTTGTGTATAGGTTAGGTTAGGTTAGGTTAGGTTAGGTTAGGTTAGGTTAGGTTCGGTTAGGTTAGGTTAGGTTAGGTTAGGTTAGGTGAGGTAAGGTTAGGTTAGGTTAGGTTAGGTTAGGTACGTATGTATGTTTGTATGTATGCATGCATGTATGTATGTATGTATGCATGTGTGTATTATGTATGTGTGTATGTATGTATGTATGCATGCATGTATGTATGTGTGTGTGTGTTTGTGTATGTGTGTATTATGTATGTGTGTATTCGTGTGTTTGTATGTTTGCACGTGTGTATGTGTGTATTATGTATGTGTGTATGTGTGTGTGTGTATGCATGTATGTATGTATGTTTGTATGTATGCATGCATTTACGTATGTGTGTGTGTTTGTGTATGTGTGTATTATGTATGTGCGTATTCTTGTGTTTGTATGTTTGCATGTGTGTATGTGTGTATGTGTGTGTGTTTATGCATGTAGGTATGTATGTACGTATGTATGTTTGTATGTATGCATGCATGTATGTATGCATGTATGTATGCATGTATGTATGTATGTGTGTATTCTTGTGTTTGTATGTTTGCATGCGTGTATGTGTGTATTATGTATGTGTGTATGTGTGTATGTGTGTATGTGTGTATGTGTATGCATGTATGTATGTATGTATGTATGTACGTATGTATGTATGTTTGTATGCATGCATGTATGTATGTGTGTGTGT
Source organism: Arctopsyche grandis (assembly GCF_051622035.1). Taxonomy (NCBI): domain Eukaryota; kingdom Metazoa; phylum Arthropoda; class Insecta; order Trichoptera; family Hydropsychidae; genus Arctopsyche; species Arctopsyche grandis. The sequence goes on along the minus strand of NW_027518449.1, from coordinate 336,424 downwards.
TTGTGTATGTGTGTATTATGTATGTGTGTATTCGTGTGTTTGTATGTTTGCATGTGTGTATGTGTGTATTATGTATGTGTGTATGTTTGTGTGTATGTATGCATGTGTGTATTTGTGTGTTTGTATGTATGCATGCATGTATGTATGTATGTATGTATGTATGCATGCATGTATGTATGTGTGTGTGTTTGTGTATAGGTTAGGTTAGGTTAGGTTAGGTTAGGTTAGGTTAGGTTAGGTTCGGTTAGGTTAGGTTAGGTTACGTAGCCTCTTGGGAAGCATTCGCAGAGTTCGCAAGGAGCGTCATGAAGCAGAAGGAGGAGGCCGAACGGCTAAGGAAAGCGGAAAGACTTATAGAAGGAAATGAATAGATGTCAACCCATAGATATAGATATACTATTACCAGCCTATGATTAATACTGCAAATGAATGTTTTTCAGGAAACAGAAACCAAGCGGGTCAACTAGATGAACTGGAAAGGAGGGATCCGCACAAAAAGGAGAAGCCAACAAGGACGAAATCAGCCCCTGCGGAAGCAATCCACCAACGAGTGGGGTCCCCAAAGGGGTGAGGTGAGTCGGGGGAGTTTTTAGTCAGTAAAAATCTGACACTTCCCTCTAGTGCGGACTAGAGAGAGTCTTATTGAAGATTTTCTCCTCCCACGCATAGGAAAAAAAAAAAAAAAAAAAAAAAAAAAAAGGTTAGGTTAGGTTAGGTTAGGTTAGGTGAGGTAAGGTTAGGTTAGGTTAGGTTAGGTTAGGTACGTATGTATTTTGTATGTATGCATGCATGTATGTATGTATGTATGCATGTGTGTATTATGTATGTGTGTATGTATGTATGTATGCATGCATGTATGTATGTGTGTGTGTGTGTCTGTGTATGTGTGTATTATGTATGTGTGTATTCGTGTGTTTGTATGTTTGCACGTGTGTATGTGTGTATTATGTATGTGTGTATGTGTGTGTGTGTGTATGCATGTATGTATGTGTGTACGTATGTATGTTTGTATGTATGCATGCATGTATGTATGTATGTATGTGTGTGTGTGTATTTGTGTGGGTGTGTGTGTGTGTATGTGTGTATTATGTATGTGTGTATGTGTGTGTGTATGTATGCATGTGTGTATTTGTGTGTTTGTATGTATGCATGCATGTATGTATGTATGTATGTATGCATGCATGTATGTATGTGTGTGTGTTTGTGTATAGGTTAGGTAAGGTTAGGTAAGGTTAGGTTAGGTTAGTTTAGGTTCGGTTAGGTTAGGTTAGGTTAGGTTAGGTTAGGTTAGGTAAGGTTAGGTTAGGTTAGGTTAGGTTAGGTACGTATGTATGTTTGTATGTATGCATGCATGTATGTATGTATGTATGCATGTGTGTATTATGTATGTGTGTATGTATGTATGTATGCATGCATGTATGTAT
>NW_027518449.1:325000-330000 GCF_051622035.1 Arctopsyche grandis | reverse complement strand
TATTTGTGTGTTTGTATGTATGCATGCATGTATGTTTGTTTGTATGTATGTACGTATGTATGTATGTTTGTATGCATGCATGTATGTATGTGTTTGTGTGTGTTTGTGTGTGTGTGTATGTATGCATGTGTGTATGTGTGTATTATGTATGTGTGTATGTGTGTTTGTGTATGCATGTATGTATGTATGTATGTATGTACGTATGTATGTATGTTTGTATGCATGCATGTATGTATGTGTGTGTGTTTTTGTATGTGTGTATTATGTATGTGTGTATTCGTGTGTTTGTATGTTTGCATGTGTGTATGTGTGTATTATATATGTGTGTATGTGTGTGTGTGTATGTATGCATGTGTGTATGTATGTATGTATGCATGTGTGTATTATGTATGTGTGTATGTTTGTATGTATGCATGCATGTATGTATGTGTGTGTGTGTGTTTGTGTATGTGTGTATTATGTATGTGTGTATTCGTGTGTTTGTATGTTTGCACGTGTGTATGTGTGTATTATGTATGTGTGTATGTGTGTGTGTGTATGCATGTATGTATGTGTGTACGTATGTATGTTTGTATGTATGCATGCAAGTTTGCATGCATGTATGTATGTATGTATGTGTGTGTGTTTGTGTATGTGTGTATTTGTGTGGGTGTGTGTGTGTATGTGTGTATTATGTATGTGTGTTTGTGTGTGTTTGTATGTTTGCATGTGTGTATTTGTGTGTGTGTATGTATGTACGTATGTATGTATGTTTGTATGCATGCATGTATGTATGTGTGTGTGTTTGTGTATGTGTGTATTATGTATGTGTGTATTCGTGTGTTTGTTTGTTTGCATGTGTGTATGTGTGTATTATGTATGTGTGTATGTGTGTGTGTGTATGCATGTATGTATGTATGTAAGTATGTATGTATCTGTGTGTGTTTGTGTATGTGTGTATTATGTATGTGTGTATTTGTGTGTGTGTATGTATGCACGTGTGTATGCATGCATGTATGTATGTATGTATGTATGCATGCATGTATGTATGTGTGTGTGTTTGTGTATGTGTGTATTATGTATGTGTGTATTCGTGTGTTTGTTTGTTTGCATGTGTGTATGTGTGTATTATGTATGTGTGTATGTGTGTGTGTGTATGCATGTATGTATGTATGTAAGTATGTATGTATCTGTGAGTGTTCGTGTATGTGTGTATTATGTATGTGTGTATTTGTGTGTGTGTATGTATGCATTTGTATATGTGTGTATTATGTATGTGTGTATGTGTGTATGTGTATGCATGTATGTATGTATGTATGTATGCATGCATGTATGTATGTGTGTGTGTTTGTGTATAGGTTAGGTTAGGTTAGGTTAGGTTAGGTTAGGTTAGGTTAGGTTAGGTTAGGTTCGGTTCGGTTAGGTTAGGTTAGGTTAGGTTAGGTAAGGTTAGGTAAGGTTAGGTTAGGTTAGGTTAGGTTAGGTACGTATGTATGTTTGTATGTATGCATGCATGTATGTATGTATGTATGCATGTGTGTATTATGTATGTGTGTATGTATGTATGTATGCATGCATGTATGTATGTGTGTGTGTGTGTTTGTGTATGTATGTATTATGTATGTGTGTATTCGTGTGTTTGTATGTTTGCACGTGTGTATGTGTGTATTATTTATGTGTGTATGTGTGTGTGTGTATGCATGTATGTATGTGTGTACGTATGTATGTTTGTATGTATGCATGCATGTTTGCATGCATGTATGTATGTATGTATGTGTGTGTGTTTGTGTATGTGTGTATTTGTGTGGGTGTGTGTGTGTGTATGTGTGTATTATGTATGTGTGTTTGTGTGTGTTTGTATGTTTGCATGTGTGTATTTGTTTGTGTGTATGTATGTACGTATGTATGTTTGTATGTATGCATGCATGTATGTATGTATGTATGTGTGTGTGTTTGTGTATGTGTGTATTTGTGTGGGTGTGTGTGTGTGTATGTGTGTATTATGTATGTGTGTTTGTGTGTGTTTGTATGTTTGCATGTGTGTATTTGTGTGTGTGTATCTATGTACGTATGTATGTTTGTATGTATGCATGCATGTATGTATGTATGTATGTATGTGTTTGTGTATGTGTGTATTATGTATGTGTATGTATGCATGTGTGTATGCATGCATGTATGTATGTATGTATGTATGTGTGTGTGTATGCATGTATGTATGTATGTTTGTATGTATGCATGCATTTACGTATGTGTGTGTGTGTTTGTGTATGTGTGTATTATGTATGTGCGTATTCTTGTGTTTGTATGTTTGCATGTGTGTATGTGTGTATGTGTGTGTGTTTATGCATGTAGGTATGTATGTACGTATGTATGTTTGTATGTATGCATGCATGTATGTATGCATGTATGTATGCATGTATGTATGTATGTGTGTATTCTTGTGTTTGTATGTTTGCATGCGTGTATGTGTGTATTATGTATGTGTGTATGTGTGTATGTGTGTATGTGTGTATGTGTATGCATGTATGTATGTATGTATGTATGTACGTATGTATGTATGTTTGTATGCATGCATGTATGTATGTGTGTGTGTTTGTGTATGTGTGTATTATGTATGTGTGTATTCGTGTGTTTGTATGTTTGCATGTGTGTATGTGTGTATTATGTATGTGTGTATGTTTGTGTGTATGTATGCATGTGTGTATTTGTGTGTTTGTATGTATGCATGCATGTATGTATGTATGTATGTATGTATGCATGCATGTATGTATGTGTGTGTGTTTGTGTATAGGTTAGGTTAGGTTCGGTTAGGTTAGGTTAGGTTACGTAGCCTCTTGGGAAGCATTCGCAGAGTTCGCAAGGAGCGTCATGAAGCAGAAGGAGGAGGCCGAACGGCTAAGGAAAGCGGAAAGACTTATAGAAGGAAATGAATAGATGTCAACCCATAGATATAGATATACTATTACCAGCCTATGATTAATACTGCAAATGAATGTTTTTCAGGAAACAGAAACCAAGCGGGTCAACTAGATGAACTGGAAAGGAGGGATCCGCACAAAAAGGAGAAGCCAACAAGGACGAAATCAGCCCCTGCGGAAGCAATCCACCAACGAGTGGGGTCCCCAAAGGGGTGAGGTGAGTCGGGGGAGTTTTTAGTCAGTAAAAATCTGACACTTCCCTCTAGTGCGGACTAGAGAGAGTCTTATTGAAGATTTTCTCCTCCCACGCATAGGAAAAAAAAAAAAAAAAAAAAAAAAAAAAAAAGGTTAGGTTAGGTTAGGTTAGGTTAGGTGAGGTAAGGTTAGGTTAGGTTAGGTTAGGTTAGGTACGTATGTATTTTGTATGTATGCATGCATGTATGTATGTATGTATGCATGTGTGTATTATGTATGTGTGTATGTATGTATGTATGCATGCATGTATGTATGTGTGTGTGTGTGTTTGTGTATGTGTGTATTATGTATGTGTGTATTCGTGTGTTTGTATGTTTGCACGTGTGTATGTGTGTATTATGTATGTGTGTATGTGTGTGTGTGTGTATGCATGTATGTATGTGTGTACGTATGTATGTTTGTATGTATGCATGCATGTATGTATGTATGTATGTGTGTGTGTATTTGTGTGGGTGTGTGTGTGTGTATGTGTGTATTATGTATGTGTGTATGTGTGTGTGTATGTATGCATGTGTGTATTTGTGTGTTTGTATGTATGCATGCATGTATGTATGTATGTATGTATGCATGCATGTATGTATGTGTGTGTGTTTGTGTATAGGTTAGGTAAGGTTAGGTTAGGTTAGGTTAGGTTAGTTTAGGTTCGGTTAGGTTAGGTTAGGTTAGGTTCGGTTAGGTTAGGTAAGGTTAGGTTAGGTTAGGTTAGGTTAGGTACGTATGTATGTTTGTATGTATGCATGCATGTATGTATGTATGTATGCATGTGTGTATTATGTATGTGTGTATGTATGTATGTATGCATGCATGTATGTATGTGTGTGTGTGTGTTTGTGTATGTGTGTATAATGTATGTGTGTATTCGTGTGTTTGTATGTTTGCACGTGTGTATGTGTGTATTATGTATGTGTGTATGTGTGTGTGTGTGTATGCATGTATGTATGTGTGTACGTATGTATGTTTGTATGTATGCATGCATGTTTGCATGCATGTATGTATGTATGTATGTGTGTGTGTGTATTTGTGTGGGTGTGTGTGTGTGTATGTGTGTATTATGTATGTGTGTTTGTGTGTGTTTGTATGTTTGCATGTGTGTATTTGTGTGTGTGTATGTATGTACGTATGTATGTTTGTATTTATGCATGCATGTATGTATGTTTGTATGTGTGTGTGTTTGTGTATGTGTGTATTTGTGTGGGTGTGTGTGTGTGTATGTGTGTATTATGTATGTGTGTTTGTGTGTGTTTGTATGTTTGCATGTGTGTATTTGTGTGTGTGTATGTATGTACGTATGTATGTTTGTATGTATGCATGCATGTATGTATGTATGTATGTATGTGTTTGTGTATGTGTGTATTATGTATGTGTATGTATGCATGTGTGTATGCATGCATGTATGTATGTATGTATGTATGTGTGTGTGTGTATGCATGTATGTATGTATGTTTGTATGTATGCATGCATTTACGTATGTGTGTGTGTGTTTGTGTATGTGTGTATTATGTATGTGTGTATTCTTGTGTTTGTATGTTTGCATGTGTGTATGTGTGTATGTGTGTGTATTTATGCATGTATGTATGTATGTATGTATGTATGTTTGTATGTATGCATGCATGTATGTATGCATGTATGTATGTATGTGTGTATTCTTGTGTTTGTATGTTTGCATGCGTGTATGTGTGTATTATGTATGTGTGTATGTTTGTGTGTATGTATGTATGCATGCATGTATGTATGTATGTATGTATGTATGCATGCATGTATGTATGTGTGTGTGTTTGTGTATAGGTTAGGTTAGGTTAGGTTAGGTTAGGTTAGGTTAGGTTAGGTTCGGTTAGGTTAGGTTAGGTT
>NW_027518449.1:312500-320000 GCF_051622035.1 Arctopsyche grandis | reverse complement strand
ATGTATGTATGCATGTGTGTATTATGTATGTGTGTATGTATGTATGTATGCATGCATGTATGTATGTGTGTGTGTGTTTGTGTATGTGTGTATTATGTATGTGTGTATTCGTGTGTTTGTATGTTTGCACGTGTGTATGTGTGTATTATGTATGTGTGTATGTGTGTGTGTGTATGCATGTATGTATGTGTGTACGTATGTATGTTTGTATGTATGCATGCATGTTTGCATGCATGTATGTATGTATGTATGTGTGTGTGTTTGTGTATGTGTGTATTTGTGTGGGTGTGTGTGTGTATGTGTGTATTATGTATGTGTGTTTGTGTGTGTTTGTATGTTTGCATGTGTGTATTTGTGTGTGTGTATGTATGTACGTATGTATGCATGTGTGTATGTATGTATGTATGCATGTGTGTATTATGTATGTGTGTATGTTTGTATGTATGCATGCATGTATGTATGTGTGTGTGTGTGTTTGTGTATGTGTGTATTATGTATGTGTGTATTCGTGTGTTTGTATGTTTGCACGTGTGTATGTGTGTATTATGTATGTGTTTATGTGTGTGTGTGTATGCATGTATGTATGTGTGTACGTATGTATGTTTGTATGTATGCATGCATGTTTGCATGCATGTATGTATGTATGTATGTATGTGTGTGTGTTTGTGTATGTGTGTATTTGTGTGGGTGTGTGTGTGTATGTGTGTATTATGTATGTGTGTTTGTGTGTGTTTGTATGTTTGCATGTGTGTATTTGTGTGTGTGTATGTATGTACGTATGTATGTATGTTTGTATGCATGCATGTATGTATGTGTGTGTGTTTGTGTATGTGTGTATTATGTATGTGTGTATTCGTGTGTTTGTATGTTTGCATGTGTGTATGTGTGTATTATATATGTGTGTATGTGTGTGTGTGTATGTATGCATGTGTGTATGTATGTATGTATGCATGTGTGTATTATGTATGTGTGTATGTTTGTATGTATGCATGCTTGTATATATGTGTGTGTGTGTGTTTGTGTATGTGTGTATTATGTATGTGTGTATTCATGTGTTTGTATGTTTGCACGTGTGTATGTGTGTATTATGTATGTGTGTATGTGTGTGTGTGTATGCATGTATGTATGTTTGTACTTATGTATGTTTGTATGTATGCATGCATGTTTGCATGCATGTATGTATGTATGTATGTGTGTGTGTTTGTGTATGTGTGTATTTGTGTGGGTGTGTGTGTGTATGTGTGTATTATGTATGTGTGTTTGTGTGTGTTTGTATGTTTGCATGTGTGTATTTGTGTGTGTGTATGTATGTACGTATGTATGTATGTTTGTATGCATGCATGTATGTATGTGTGTGTGTTTGTGTATGTGTGTATTATGTATGTGTGTATTCGTGTGTTTGTATGTTTGCATGTGTGTATGTGTGTATTATATATGTGTGTATGTGTGTGTGTGTATGTGTGTGTGTGTATGTATGCATGTGTGTATGTATGTATGTATGCATGTGTGTATTATGTATGTGTGTATGTTTGTATGTATGCATGCATGTATGTATGTGTGTGTGTGTGTTTGTGTATGTGTGTTTTATGTATGTGTGTATTCGTGTGTTTGTATGTTTGCACGTGTGTATGTGTGTATTATGTATGTGTGTATGTGTGTGTGTGTATGCATGTATGTATGTGTGTACGTATGTATGTTTGTATGTATGCATGCATGTTTGCATGCATGTATGTATGTATGTATGTGTGTGTGTTTGTGTATGTGTGTATTTGTGTGGGTGTGTGTGTGTATGTGTGTATTATGTATGTGTGTTTGTGTGTGTTTGTATGTTTGCATGTGTATATTTGTGTGTGTGTATCTATGTACGTATGTATGTTTGTATGTATGCATGCATGTATGTATGTATGTATGTATGTGTTTGTGTATGTGTGTATTATGTATGTGTTAGTATGCATGTGTGTATGCATGCATGTATGTATGTATGTATGTATGTGTGTGTGTGTATGCATGTATGTATGTATGTTTGTATGTATGCATGCATTTACGTATGTGTGTGTGTTTGTGTATGTGTGTATTATGTATGTGCGTATTCTTGTGTTTGTATGTTTGCATGTGTGTATGTGTGTATGTGTGTGTGTTTATGCATGTAGGTATGTATGTACGTATGTATGTTTGTATGTATGCATGCATGTATGTATGCATGTATGTATGCATGTATGTATGTATGTGTGTATTCTTGTGTTTGTATGTTTGCATGCGTGTATGTGTGTATTATGTATGTGTGTATGTGTGTATGTGTGTATGTGTGTATGTGTATGCATGTATGTATGTATGTATGTATGTACGTATGTATGTATGTTTGTATGCATGCATGTATGTATGTGTGTGTGTTTGTGTATGTGTGTATTATGTATGTGTGTATTCGTGTGTTTGTATGTTTGCATGTGTGTATGTGTGTATTATGTATGTGTGTATGTTTGTGTGTATGTATGCATGTGTGTATTTGTGTGTTTGTATGTATGCATGCATGTATGTATGTATGTATGTTTGTATGCATGCATGTATGTATGTGTGTGTGTTTGTGTATGTGTGTATTATGTATGTGTGTATTCGTGTGTTTGTATGTTTGCATGTGTGTATGTGTGTATTATGTATGTGTGTATGTTTGTGTGTATGTATGCATGTGTGTATTTGTGTGTTTGTATGTATGCATGCATGTATGTATGTATGTATGTATGTATGCATGCATGTATGTATGTGTGTGTGTTTGTGTATAGGTTAGGTTAGGTTAGGTTAGGTTAGGTTAGGTTAGGTTAGGTTCGGTTAGGTTAGGTTAGGTTACGTAGCCTCTTGGGAAGCATTCGCAGAGTTCGCAAGGAGCGTCATGAAGCAGAAGGAGGAGGCCGAACGGCTAAGGAAAGCGGAAAGACTTATAGAAGGAAATGAATAGATGTCAACCCATAGATATAGATATACTATTACCAGCCTATGATTAATACTGCAAATGAATGTTTTTCAGGAAACAGAAACCAAGCAGATCAACTAGATGAACTGGAAAGGAGGGATCCGCACAAAAAGGAGAAGCCAACAAGGACGAAATCAGCCCCTGCGGAAGCAATCCACCAACGAGTGGGGTCCCCAAAGGGGTGAGGTGAGTCGGGGGAGTTTTTAGTCAGTAAAAATCTGACACTTCCCTCTAGTGCGGACTAGAGGGAGTCTTATTGAAGATTTTCTCCTCCCACGCATAGGAAAAAAAAAAAAAAAAAAAAAAAAAAAAGGTTAGGTTAGGTTAGGTTAGGTTAGGTGAGGTAAGGTTAGGTTAGGTTAGGTTAGGTTAGGTACGTTTGTATTTTGTATGTATGCATGCATGTATGTATGTATGTATGCATGTGTGTATTATGTATGTGTGTATGTATGTATGTATGCATGCATGTATGTATGTGTGTGTGTGTGTTTGTGTATGTGTGTATTATGTATGTGTGTATTCGTGTGTTTGTATGTTTGCACGTGTGTATGTGTGTATTATGTATGTGTGTATGTGTGTGTGTGTGTATGCATGTATGTATGTGTGTACGTATGTATGTTTGTATGTATGCATGCATGTATGTATGTATGTATGTGTGTGTGTGTATTTGTGTGGGTGTGTGTGTGTGTATGTGTGTATTATGTATGTGTGTTTGTGTGTGTTTGTATGTTTGCATGTGTGTATTTGTGTGTGTGTATGTATTTACGTATGTATGTTTGTATGTATGCATGCATGTATGTATGTATGTATGTGTGTGTGTTTGTGTATGTGTGTATTTGTGTGGGTGTGTGTATGTGTATATGTGTATTATGTATGTGTGTTTGTGTGTGTTTGTATGTTTGCATGTGTGTATTTGTGTGTGTGTATGTATGTACGTATGTATGTTTGTATGTATGCATGCATGTATGTATGTGTTTGTGTATGTGTGTATTATGTATGTGTATGTATGCATGTGTGTATGCATGCATGTATGTATGTATGTATGTATGTGTGTGTGTGTATGCATGTATGTATGTATGTTTGTATGTATGCATGCATTTACGTATGTGTGTGTGCGTTTGTGTATGTGTGTATTATGTATGTGTGTATTCTTGTGTTTGTATGTTTGCATGTGTGTATGTGTGTATGTGAGTGTGTTTATGCATGTATGTATGTATGTACGTATGTATGTTTGTATGTATGCATGCATGTATGTACGCATGTATGTATGTATGTGTGTATTCTTGTGTTTGTATGTTTGCATGCGTGTATGTGTGTATTATGTATGTGTGTATGTGTGTATGTGTGTATGTGTATGCATGTATGTATGTTTGTATGTATGTACGTATGTTTGTATGTTTGTATGCATGCATGTATGTATGTGTGTGTGTTTGTGTATGTGTGTATTATGTATGTGTGTATTCGTGTGTTTGTATGTTTGCATGTGTGTATGTGTGTATTATGTATGTGTGTATGTTTGTGTGTATGTATGCATGTGTGTATTTGTGTGTTTGTATGTATGCATGCATGTATGTATGTATGTATGTTTGTATGCATGCATGTACGTATGTGTGTGTGTTTGTGTATGTGTGTATTATGTATGTGTGTATTCGTGTGTTTGTATGTTTGCATGTGTGTATGTGTGTATTATGTATGTGTGTATGTTTGTGTGTATGTATGCATGTGTGTATTTGTGTGTTTGTATGTATGCATGCATGTATGTATGTATGTATGTATGTATGCATGCATGTATGTATGTGTGTGTGTTTGTGTATAGGTTAGGTTAGGTTAGGTTAGGTTAGGTTAGGTTAGGTTAGGTTCGGTTAGGTTAGGTTAGGTTACGTAGCCTCTTGGGAAGCATTCGCAGAGTTCGCAAGGAGCGTCATGAAGCAGAAGGAGGAGGCCGAACGGCTAAGGAAAGCGGAAAGACTTATAGAAGGAAATGAATAGATGTCAACCCATAGATATAGATATACTATTACCAGCCTATGATTAATACTGCAAATGAATGTTTTTCAGGAAACAGAAACCAAGCAGATCAACTAGATGAACTGGAAAGGAGGGATCCGCACAAAAAGGAGAAGCCAACAAGGACGAAATCAGCCCCTGCGGAAGCAATCCACCAACGAGTGGGGTCCCCAAAGGGGTGAGGTGAGTCGGGGGAGTTTTTAGTCAGTAAAAATCTGACACTTCCCTCTAGTGCGGACTAGAGGGAGTCTTATTGAAGATTTTCTCCTCCCACGCATAGGAAAAAAAAAAAAAAAAAAAAAAAAAAAAAGGTTAGGTTAGGTTAGGTTAGGTTAGGTGAGGTAAGGTTAGGTTAGGTTAGGTTAGGTTAGGTACGTATGTATTTTGTATGTATGCATGCATGTATGTATGTATGTATGCATGTGTGTATTATGTATGTGTGTATGTATGTATGTATGCATGCATGTATGTATGTGTGTGTGTGTGTTTGTGTATGTGTGTATTATGTATGTGTGTATTCGTGTGTTTGTATGTTTGCACGTGTGTATGTGTGTATTATGTATGTGTGTATGTGTGTGTGTGTGTATGCATGTATGTATGTGTGTACGTATGTATGTTTGTATGTATGCATGCATGTATGTATGTATGTATGTGTGTGTGTGTATTTGTGTGGGTGTGTGTGTGTGTATGTGTGTATTATGTATGTGTGTTTGTGTGTGTTTGTATGTTTGCATGTGTGTATTTGTGTGTGTGTATGTATTTACGTATGTATGTTTGTATGTATGCATGCATGTATGTATGTATGTATGTGTGTGTGTTTGTGTATGTGTGTATTTGTGTGGGTGTGTGTATGTGTATATGTGTATTATGTATGTGTGTTTGTGTGTGTTTGTATGTTTGCATGTGTGTATTTGTGTGTGTGTATGTATGTACGTATGTATGTTTGTATGTATGCATGCATGTATGTATGTGTTTGTGTATGTGTGTATTATGTATGTGTATGTATGCATGTGTGTATGCATGCATGTATGTATGTATGTATGTATGTGTGTGTGTGTATGCATGTATGTATGTATGTTTGTATGTATGCATGCATTTACGTATGTGTGTGTGCGTTTGTGTATGTGTGTATTATGTATGTGTGTATTCTTGTGTTTGTATGTTTGCATGTGTGTATGTGTGTATGTGTGTGTGTTTATGCATGTATGTATGTATGTACGTATGTATGTTTGTATGTATGCATGCATGTATGTACGCATGTATGTATGTATGTGTGTATTCTTGTGTTTGTATGTTTGCATGCGTGTATGTGTGTATTATGTATGTGTGTATGTGTGTATGTGTGTATGTGTATGCATGTATGTATGTTTGTATGTATGTACGTATGTTTGTATGTTTGTATGCATGCATGTATGTATGTGTGTGTGTTTGTGTATGTGTGTATTATGTATGTGTGTATTCGTGTGTTTGTATGTTTGCATGTGTGTATGTGTGTATTATGTATGTGTGTATGTTTGTGTGTATGTATGCATGTGTGTATTTGTGTGTTTGTATGTATGCATGCATGTATGTATGTATGTATGTATGTATGCATGCATGTATGTATGTGTGTGTGTTTGTGTATAGGTTAGGTTAGGTTAGGTTAGGTTAGGTTAGGTTAGGTTAGGTTCGGTTAGGTTAGGTTAGGTTACGTAGCCTCTTGGGAAGCATTCGCAGAGTTCGCAAGGAGCGTCATGAAGCAGAAGGAGGAGGCCGAACGGCTAAGGAAAGCGGAAAGACTTATAGAAGGAAATGAATAGATGTCAACCCATAGATATAGATATACTATTACCAGCCTATGATTAATACTGCAAATGAATGTTTTTCAGGAAACAGAAACCAAGCAGATCAACTAGATGAACTGGAAAGGAGGGATCCGCACAAAAAGGAGAAGCCAACAAGGACGAAATCAGCCCCTGCGGAAGCAATCCACCAACGAGTGGGGTCCCCAAAGGGGTGAGGTGAGTCGGGGGAGTTTTTAGTCAGTAAAAATCTGACACTTCCCTCTAGTGCGGACTAGAGGGAGTCTTATTGAAGATTTTCTCCTCCCACGCATAGGAAAAAAAAAAAAAAAAAAAAAAAAAAAAAAGGTTAGGTTAGGTTAGGTTAGGTTAGGTGAGGTAAGGTTAGGTTAGGTTAGGTTAGGTTAGGTACGTATGTATTTTGTATGTATGCATGCATGTATGTATGTATGTATGCATGTGTGTATTATGTATGTGTGTATGTATGTATGTATGCATGCATGTATGTATGTGTGTGTGTGTGTTTGTGTATGTGTGTATTATGTATGTGTGTATTCGTGTGTTTGTATGTTTGCACGTGTGTATGTGTGTATTATGTATGTGTGTATGTGTGTGTGTGTGTATGCATGTATGTATGTGTGTACGTATGTATGTTTGTATGTATGCATGCATGTATGTATGTATGTATGTGTGTGTGTGTATTTGTGTGGGTGTGTGTGTGTGTATGTGTGTATTATGTATGTGTGT
>NW_027518449.1:287500-307500 GCF_051622035.1 Arctopsyche grandis | reverse complement strand
CATGTATGTATGTGTGTACGTATGTATGTTTGTATGTATGCATGCATGTTTGCATGCATGTATGTATGTATGTATGTATGTGTGTGTGTTTGTGTATGTGTGTATTTGTGTGGGTGTGTGTGTGTATGTGTGTATTATGTATGTGTGTTTGTGTGTGTTTGTATGTTTGCATGTGTGTATTTGTGTGTGTGTATGTATGTACGTATGTATGTATGTTTGTATGCATGCATGTATGTATGTGTGTGTGTTTGTGTATGTGTGTATTATGTATGTGTGTATTCGTGTGTTTGTATGTTTGCATGTGTGTATGTGTGTATTATATATGTGTGTATGTGTGTGTGTGTATGTATGCATGTGTGTATGTATGTATGTATGCATGTGTGTATTATGTATGTGTGTATGTTTGTATGTATGCATGCTTGTATATATGTGTGTGTGTGTGTTTGTGTATGTGTGTATTATGTATGTGTGTATTCATGTGTTTGTATGTTTGCACGTGTGTATGTGTGTATTATGTATGTGTGTATGTGTGTGTGTGTATGCATGTATGTATGTTTGTACTTATGTATGTTTGTATGTATGCATGCATGTTTGCATGCATGTATGTATGTATGTATGTGTGTGTGTTTGTGTATGTGTGTATTTGTGTGGGTGTGTGTGTGTATGTGTGTATTATGTATGTGTGTTTGTGTGTGTTTGTATGTTTGCATGTGTGTATTTGTGTGTGTGTATGTATGTACGTATGTATGTATGTTTGTATGCATGCATGTATGTATGTGTGTGTGTTTGTGTATGTGTGTATTATGTATGTGTGTATTCGTGTGTTTGTATGTTTGCATGTGTGTATGTGTGTATTATATATGTGTGTATGTGTGTGTGTGTATGTATGCATGTGTGTATGTATGTATGTATGCATGTGTGTATTATGTATGTGTGTATGTTTGTATGTATGCATGCATGTATGTATGTGTGTGTGTGTGTTTGTGTATGTGTGTTTTATGTATGTGTGTATTCGTGTGTTTGTATGTTTGCACGTGTGTATGTGTGTATTATGTATGTGTGTATGTGTGTGTGTGTATGCATGTATGTATGTGTGTACGTATGTATGTTTGTATGTATGCATGCATGTTTGCATGCATGTATGTATGTATGTATGTGTGTGTGTTTGTGTATGTGTGTATTTGTGTGGGTGTGTGTGTGTATGTGTGTATTATGTATGTGTGTTTGTGTGTGTTTGTATGTTTGCATGTGTGTATTTGTGTGTGTGTATCTATGTACGTATGTATGTTTGTATGTATGCATGCATGTATGTATGTATGTATGTATGTGTTTGTGTATGTGTGTATTATGTATGTGTTAGTATGCATGTGTGTATGCATGCATGTATGTATGTATGTATGTATGTGTGTGTGTGTATGCATGTATGTATGTATGTTTGTATGTATGCATGCATTTACGTATGTGTGTGTGTTTGTGTATGTGTGTATTATGTATGTGCGTATTCTTGTGTTTGTATGTTTGCATGTGTGTATGTGTGTATGTGTGTGTGTTTATGCATGTAGGTATGTATGTACGTATGTATGTTTGTATGTATGCATGCATGTATGTATGCATGTATGTATGCATGTATGTATGTATGTGTGTATTCTTGTGTTTGTATGTTTGCATGCGTGTATGTGTGTATTATGTATGTGTGTATGTGTGTATGTGTGTATGTGTGTATGTGTATGCATGTATGTATGTATGTATGTATGTACGTATGTATGTATGTTTGTATGCATGCATGTATGTATGTGTGTGTGTTTGTGTATGTGTGTATTATGTATGTGTGTATTCGTGTGTTTGTATGTTTGCATGTGTGTATGTGTGTATTATGTATGTGTGTATGTTTGTGTGTATGTATGCATGTGTGTATTTGTGTGTTTGTATGTATGCATGCATGTATGTATGTATGTATGTATGTATGCATGCATGTATGTATGTGTGTGTGTTTGTGTATAGGTTAGGTTAGGTTAGGTTAGGTTAGGTTAGGTTAGGTTAGGTTCGGTTAGGTTAGGTTAGGTTACGTAGCCTCTTGGGAAGCATTCGCAGAGTTCGCAAGGAGCGTCATGAAGCAGAAGGAGGAGGCCGAACGGCTAAGGAAAGCGGAAAGACTTATAGAAGGAAATGAATAGATGTCAACCCATAGATATAGATATACTATTACCAGCCTATGATTAATACTGCAAATGAATGTTTTTCAGGAAACAGAAACCAAGCGGGTCAACTAGATGAACTGGAAAGGAGGGATCCGCACAAAAAGGAGAAGCCAACAAGGACGAAATCAGCCCCTGCGGAAGCAATCCACCAACGAGTGGGGTCCCCAAAAGGGTGAGGTGAGTCGGGGGAGTTTTTAGTCAGTAAAAATCTGACACTTCCCTCTAGTGCGGACTAGAGGGAGTCTTATTGAAGATTTTCTCCTCCCACGCATAGGAAAAAAAAAAAAAAAAAAAAAAAAAAAAAAGGTTAGGTTAGGTTAGGTTAGGTTAGGTGAGGTAAGGTTAGGTTAGGTTAGGTTAGGTTAAGTACGTATGTATTTTGTATGTATGCATGCATGTATGTATGTATGTATGCATGTGTGTATTATGTATGTGTGTATGTATGTATGTATGCATGCATGTATGTATGTGTGTGTGTGTGTTTGTGTATGTGTGTATTATGTATGTGTGTTTTCGTGTGTTTGTATGTTTGCACGTGTGTATGTGTGTATTATGTATGTGTGTATGTGTGTGTGTGTGTATGCATGTATGTATGTGTGTACGTATGTATGTTTGTATGTATGCATGCATGTATGTATGTATGTATGTGTGTGTGTGTATTTGTGTGGGTGTGTGTGTGTGTATGTGTGTATTATGTATGTGTGTTTGTGTGTGTTTGTATGTTTGCATGTGTGTATTTGTGTGTGTGTATGTATTTACGTATGTATGTTTGTATGTATGCATGCATGTATGTATGTATGTATGTGTGTGTGTTTGTGTATGTGTGTATTTGTGTGGGTGTGTGTGTGTGTGTATGTGTGTATTATGTATGTGTGTTTGTGTGTGTTTGTATGTTTGCATGTGTGTATTTGTGTGTGTGTATGTATGTACGTATGTATGTTTGTATGTATGCATGCATGTATGTATGTATGTATGTATGTGTTTGTGTATGTGTGTATTATGTATGTGTATGTATGCATGTGTGTATGCATGCATGTATGTATGTATGTATGTATGTGTGTGTGTGTATGCATGTATGTATGTATAGTTGTATGTATGCATGCATTTACGTATGTGTGTGTGTGTTTGTGTATGTGTGTATTATGTATGTGTGTATTCTTGTGTTTGTATGTTTGCATGTGTGTATGTGTGTATGTGTGTGTGTTTATGCATGTATGTATGTATGTACGTATGTATGTTTGTATGTATGCATGCATGTATGTATGCATGTATGTATGTATGTGTGTATTCTTGTGTTTGTATGTTTGCATGCGTGTATGTGTGTATTATGTATGTGTGTATGTGTGTATGTGTATGCATGTATGTATGTATGTATGTATGTACGTATGTATGTATGTTTGTATGCATGCATGTATGTATGTGTGTGTGTTTGTGTATGTGTGTATTATGTATGTGTGTATTCGTGTGTTTGTATGTTTGCACGTGTGTATGTGTGTATTATGTATGTGTGTATGTGTGTGTGTGTATGCATGTATGTATGTGAGTACGTATGTATGTTTGTATGTATGCATGCATGTTTGCATGCATGTATATATGTATGTATGTGTGTGTGTTTGTGTATGTGTGTATTTGTGTGGGTGTGTGTGTGTGTATGTGTGTATTATGTATGTGTGTTTGTGTGTGTTTGTATGTTTGCATGTGTGTATTTGTGTGTGTGTATGTATGTTCGTATGTATGTTTGTATGTATGCATGCATGTATGTATGCATGTATGTATGTATGTGTGTATTCTTGTGTTTGTATGTTTGCATGCGTGTATGTGTGTATTATGTATGTGTGTATTATGTATGTGTGTTTGTGTGTGTTTGTATATTTGCATGTGTGTATTTGTGTGTGTGTATGTATGTACGTATGTATGTTTGTATGTATGCATGCATGTATGTATGTATGTATGTATTTGTTTGTGTATGTGTGTATTATGTATGTGTATGTATGCATGTGTGTATACATGCATGTATGTATGTATGTATGTATGTGTGTGTGTATGCATGTATGTATGTATGTTTGTATGTATGCATGCATTTACGTATGTGTGTGTGTGTTTGTGTATGTGTGTATTATGTATGTGTGTATTCTAGGTTAGGTTAGGTTCGGTTAGGTTAGGTTAGGTTAGGTTAGGTTAGGTTAGGTAAGGTTAGGTTAGGTTAGGTTAGGTTAGGTACGTATGTATGTTTGTATGTATGCATGCATGTATGTGTGTGTGTGTGTTTGTGTATGTGTGTATTATGTATGTGTGTATTCGTGTGTTTGTATGTTTGCACGTGTGTATGTGTGTATTATGTATGTGTGTATGTGTGTGTGTGTATGCATGTATGTATGTGTGTACGTATGTATGTTTGTATGTATGCATGCATGTTTGCATGCATGTATGTATGTATGTATGTGTGTGTGTTTGTGTATGTGTGTATTTGTGTGTTTGTGTGTGTTTGTATGTTTGCATGTGTGTATTTGTGTGTGTGTATGTATGTACGTATGTATGTTTGTATGTATGCATGCATGTATGTATGTATGTATGTATGTGTTTGTGTATGTGTGTATTGTGTATGTGTATGTATGCATGTGTGTATGCATGCATGTATGTATGTATGTATGTATGTGTGTGTGTGTATGCATGTATGTATGTATAGTTGTATGTATGCATGCATTTACGTATGTGTGTGTGTGTTTGTGTATGTGTGTATTATGTATGTGTGTATTCTTGTGTTTGTATGTTTGCATGTGTGTATGTGTGTATGTGTGTGTGTTTATGCATGTATGTATGTATGTACGTATGTATGTTTGTATGTATGCATGCATGTATGTATGCATGTATGTATGTATGTGTGTATTCTTGTGTTTGTATGTTTGCATGCGTGTATGTGTGTATTATGTATGTGTGTATGTGTGTATGTGTATGCATGTATGTATGTATGTATGTATGTACGTATGTATGTATGTTTGTATGCATGAATGTCAGTATGTGTGTGTGTTTGTGTATGTGTGTATTATGTATGTGTGTATTCGTGTGTTTGTATGTTTGCATGTGTGTCTGTGTGTATTATGTATGTGTGTATGTGTGTGTGTATGTATGCATGTGTGTATTTGTGTGTTTGTATGTATGCATGCATGTATGTATGTATGTATGTATGCATGCATGTATGTATGTGTGTGTGTTTGTGTATAGGTTAGGTAAGGTTAGGTTAGGTTAGGTTAGGTTAGGTTAGGTTAGGTTAGGTTAGGTTAGGTTAGGTTCGGTTAGGTTAGGTTAGGTTAGGTTAGGTTAGGTTAGGTAAGGTTAGGTTAGGTTAGGTTAGGTTAGGTACGTATGTATGTTTGTATGTATGCATGCATGTATGTATGTATGTATGCATGTGTGTATTATGTATGTGTGTATGTATGTATGTATGCATGCATGTATGTATGTGTGTGTGTGTGTGTTTGTGTATGTGTGTATTATGTATGTGTGTATTCGTGTGTTTGTATGTTTGCACGTGTGTATGTGTGTATTATGTATGTGTGTATGTGTGTGTGTGTATGCATGTATGTATGTGAGTACGTATGTATGTTTGTATGTATGCATGCATGTTTGCATGCATGTATGTATGTATGTATGTGTGTGTGTTTGTGTATGTGTGTATTTGTGTGGGTGTGTGTGTGTGTATGTGTGTATTATGTATGTGTGCTTGTGTGTGTTTGTATGTTTGCATGTGTGTATTTGTGTGTGTGTATGTATGTTCGTATGTATGTTTGTATGTATGCATGCATGTATGTATGCATGTATGTATGTATGTGTGTATTCTTGTGTTTGTATGTTTGCATGCGTGTATGTGTGTATTATGTATGTGTGTATGTGTGTTTGTGTGTATGTGTATGCATGTATGTATGTATGCATGCATGTATGTATGTATGTATGTGTGTGTGTTTGTGTATGTGTGTATTTGTGTGGGTGTGTGTGTGTGTGTATGTGTGTATTATGTATGTGTGTTTGTGTGTGTTTGTATGTTTGCATGTGTGTATTTGTGTGTGTGTATGTATGTACGTATGTATGTTTGTATGTATGCATGCATGTATGTATGTATGTATGTATGTGTTTGTGTATGTGTGTATTATGTATGTGTATGTATGCATGTGTGTATGCATGCATGTATGTATGTATGTATGTATGTGTGTGTGTGTATGCATGTATGTATGTATAGTTGTATGTATGCATGCATTTACGTATGTGTGTGTGTGTTTGTGTATGTGTGTATTATGTATGTGTGTATTCTTGTGTTTGTATGTTTGCATGTGTGTATGTGTGTATGTGTGTGTGTTTATGCATGTATGTATGTATGTACGTATGTATGTTTGTATGTATGCATGCATGTATGTATGCATGTATGTATGTATGTGTGTATTCTTGTGTTTGTATGTTTGCATGCGTGTATGTGTGTATTATGTATGTGTGTATGTGTGTATGTGTATGCATGTATGTATGTATGTATGTATGTACGTATGTATGTATGTTTGTATGCATGCATGTATGTATGTGTGTGTGTTTGTGTATGTGTGTATTATGTATGTGTGTATTCGTGTGTTTGTATGTTTGCATGTGTGTATGTGTGTATTATGTATGTGTGTATGTGTGTGTGTGTATGCATGTATGTATGTATAGTTGTATGTATGCATGCATTTACGTATGTGTGTGTGTGTTTGTGTATGTGTGTATTATGTATGTGTGTATTCTTGTGTTTGTATGTTTGCATGTGTGTATGTGTGTATGTGTGTGTGTTTATGCATGTATGTATGTATGTACGTATGTATGTTTGTATGTATGCATGCATGTATGTATGTATGTATGTATGCATGCATGTATGTATGTGTGTGTGTTTGTGTATAGGTTAGGTTAGGTTAGGTTAGGTTAGGTTAGGTTAGGTTAGGTTAGGTTAGGTTAGGTTAGGTTAGGTTCGGTTAGGTTAGGTTAGGTTAGGTTAGGTTAGGTTAGGTAAGGTTAGGTTAGGTTAGGTTAGGTTAGGTACGTATGTATGTTTGTATGTATGCATGCATGTATGTATGTATGTATGCATGTGTGTATTATGTATGTGTGTATGTATGTATGTATGCATGCATGTATGTATGTGTGTGTGTGTGTGTTTGTGTATGTGTGTATTATGTATGTGTGTATTCGTGTGTTTGTATGTTTGCACGTGTGTATGTGTGTATTATGTATGTGTGTATGTGTGTGTGTGTATGCATGTATGTATGTGTGTACGTATGTATGTTTGTATGTATGCATGCATGTTTGCATGCATGTATGTATGTATGTATGTGTGTGTGTTTGTGTATGTGTGTATTTGTGTGGGTGGGTGTGTGTGTATGTGTGTATTATGTATGTGTGTTTGTGTGTGTTTGTATGTTTGCATGTGTGTATTTGTGTGTGTGTATTTATGTACGTATGTATGTTTGTATGTATGCATGCATGTATGTATGTATGTATGTGTGTGTGTTTGTGTATGTGTGTATTTGTGTGGGTGTGTGTGTGTGTGTATGTGTGTATTATGTATGTGTGTTTGTGTGTGTTTGTATGTTTGCATGTGTGTATTTGTGTGTGTGTATGAATGTACGTATGTATGTTTGTATGTATGCATGCATGTATGTATGTATGTATGTATGTGTTTGTGTATGTGTGTATTATGTATGTGTATGTATGCATGTGTGTATGCATGCATGTATGTATGTATGTATGTATGTGTGTGTGTGTATGCATGTATGTATGTATAGTTGTATGTATGCATGCATTTACGTATGTGTGTGTGTGTTTGTGTATGTGTGTATTATGTATGTGTGTATTCTTGTGTTTGTATGTTTGCATGTGTGTATGTGTGTATGTGTGTGTGTTTATGCATGTATGTATGTATGTACGTATGTATGTTTGTATGTATGCATGCATGTATGTATGCATGTATGTATGTATGTGTGTATTCTTGTGTTTGTATGTTTGCATGCGTGTATGTGTGTATTATGTATGTGTGTATGTGTGTATGTGTATGCATGTATGTATGTATGTATGTATGTACGTATGTATGTATGTTTGTATGCATGAATGTCAGTATGTGTGTGTGTTTGTGTATGTGTGTATTATGTATGTGTGTATTCGTGTGTTTGTATGTTTGCATGTGTGTCTGTGTGTATTATGTATGTGTGTATGTGTGTGTGTATGTATGCATGTGTGTATTTGTGTGTTTGTATGTATGCATGCATGTATGTATTTATGTATGTATGCATGCATGTATGTATGTGTGTGTGTTTGTGTATAGGTTAGGTTAGGTTAGGTTAGGTAAGGTTAGGTTAGGTTAGGTTAGGTTAGGTTAGGTTAGGTTTGGTTAGGTTAGGTTCGGTTAGGTTAGGTTAGGTTAGGTTAGGTTAGGTTAGGTTAGGTTAGGTAAGGTTAGGTTAGGTTAGGTTAGGTTAGGTACGTATGTATGTTTGTATGTATGCATGCATGTATGTATGTATGTATGCATGTGTGTATTATGTATGTGTGTATGTATGTATGTATGCATGCATGTATGTATGTGTGTGTGTGTTTGTGTATAGGTTAGGTTAGGTTAGGTTAGGTTAGGTTAGGTTAGGTTAGGTTAGGTTAGGTTAGGTTAGGTTAGGTTAGGTTAGGTTCGGTTAGGTTAGGTTAGGTTAGGTTAGGTTAGGTTAGGTTAGGTAAGGTTAGGTTAGGTTAGGTTAGGTTAGGTACGTATGTATGTTTGTATGTATGCATGCATGTATGTATGTATGTATGCATGTGTGTATTATGTATGTGTGTATGTATGTATGTATGCATGCATGTATGTATGTGTGTGTGTGTGTTTGTGTATGTGTGTATTATGTATGTGTGTATTCGTGTGTTTGTATGTTTGCACGTGTGTATGTGTGTATTATGTATGTGTGTATGTGTGTGTGTGTATGCATGTATGTATGTGAGTACGTATGTATGTTTGTATGTATGCATGCATGTTTGCATGCATGTATGTATGTATGTATGTGTGTGTGTTTGTGTATGTGTGTATTTGTGTGGGTGTGTGTGTGTGTATGTGTGTATTATGTATGTGTGTTTGTGTGTGTTTGTATGTTTGCATGTGTGTATTTGTGTGTGTGTATGTATGTTCGTATGTATGTTTGTATGTATGCATGCATGTATGTATGCATGTATGTATGTATGTGTGTATTCTTGTGTTTGTATGTTTGCATGCGTGTATGTGTGTATTATGTATGTGTGTATGTGTGTTTGTGTGTATGTGTATGCATGTATGTATGTATGTATGTATGTACGTATGTATGTATGTTTGTATGCATGCATGTATGTATGTGTGTGTGTTTGTGTATGTGTGTATTATGTATGTGTGTATTCGTGTGTTTGTATGTTTGCATGTGTGTATGTGTGTATTATGTATGTGTGTATGTGTGTGTGTGTATGCATGTATGTATGTATGTATGTATGTATGTATCTGTGTGTGTTTGTGTATGTGTGTATTATGTATGTGTGTATTTGTGTGTGTGTATGTATGCACGTGTGTATGCATGCATGTACGTATGTATGTATGTATGTGTGTGTGTTCGTGTATGTGTGTATTATATATGTGTGTATGTATGTATGTATGCATGCATGTATGTATGTGTGTGTGTGTGTTTGTGTATGTGTGTATTATGTATGTGTGTATTCGTGTGTTTGTATGTTTGCACGTGTGTATGTGTGTATTATGTATGTGTGTATGTGTGTGTGTGTATGCATGTATGTATGTGTGTACGTATGTATGTTTGTATGTATGCATGCATGTTTGCATGCATGTATGTATGTATGTATGTGTGTGTGTTTGTGTATGTGTGTATTTGTGTGGGTGTGTGTGTGTGTATGTGTGTATTATGTATGTGTGTTTGTGTGTGTTTGTATGTTTGCATGTGTGTATTTGTGTGTGTGTATGTATGTACGTATGTATGTTTGTATGTATGCATGCATGTATGTATGTATGTATGTGTGTGTGTTTGTGTATGTGTGTATTTGTGTGGGTGTGTGTGTGTGTATGTGTGTATTATGTATGTGTGTTTGTGTGTGTTTGTATGTTTGCATGTGTGTATTTGTGTGTGTGTATGAATGTACGTATGTATGTTTGTATGTATGCATGCATGTATGTATGTATGTATGTATGTGTTTGTGTATGTGTGTATTATGTATGTGTATGTATGCATGTGTGTATGCATGCATGTATGTATGTATGTATGTATGTGTGTGTGTGTATGCATGTATGTATGTATAGTTGTATGTATGCATGCATTTACGTATGTGTGTGTGTGTTTGTGTATGTGTGTATTATGTATGTGTGTATTCTTGTGTTTGTATGTTTGCATGTGTGTATGTGTGTATGTGTGTGTGTTTATGCATGTATGTATGTATGTACGTATGTATGTTTGTATGTATGCATGCATGTATGTATGCATGTATGTATGTATGTGTGTATTCTTGTGTTTGTATGTTTGCATGCGTGTATGTGTGTATTATGTATGTGTGTATGTGTGTATGTGTATGCATGTATGTATGTATGTATGTATGTACGTATGTATGTATGTTTGTATGCATGAATGTCAGTATGTGTGTGTGTTTGTGTATGTGTGTATTATGTATGTGTGTATTCGTGTGTTTGTATGTTTGCATGTGTGTCTGTGTGTATTATGTATGTGTGTATGTGTGTGTGTATGTATGCATGTGTGTATTTGTGTGTTTGTATGTATGCATGCATGTATGTATTTATGTATGTATGCATGCATGTATGTATGTGTGTGTGTTTGTGTATAGGTTAGGTTAGGTTAGGTTAGGTAAGGTTAGGTTAGGTTAGGTTAGGTTAGGTTAGGTTAGGTTTGGTTAGGTTAGGTTCGGTTCGGTTAGGTTAGGTTAGGTTAGGTTAGGTTAGGTTAGGTGAGGTTAGGTTAGGTTAGGTTAGGTTAGGTACGTATGTATGTTTGTATGTATGCATGCATGTATGTATGTATGTATGCATGTGTGTATTATGTATGTGTGTATGTATGTATGTATGCATGCATGTATGTATGTGTGTGTGTGTGTTTGTGTATGTGTGTATTATGTATGTGTGTATTCGTGTGTTTGTATGTTTGCACGTGTGTATGTGTGTATTATGTATGTGTGTATGTGTGTGTGTGTATGCATGTATGTATGTGAGTACGTATGTATGTTTGTATGTTTGCATGCATGTTTGCATGCATGTATGTATGTATGTATGTGTGTGTGTTTGTGTATGTGTGTATTTGTGTGGGTGTGTGTGTGTGTGTATGTGTGTATTATGTATGTGTGTTTGTGTGTGTTTGTATGTTTGCATGTGTGTATTTGTGTGTGTGTTTGTATGTAAGCATGCATGTATGTATGTATGTATGTATGCATGCATGTATGTATGTGTGTGTGTTTGTGTATAGGTTAGGTTAGGTTAGGTAAGGTTAGGTTAGGTTAGGTTAGGTTAGGTTAGTTTAGGTTAGGTTAGGTTCGGTTAGGTTAGGTTAGGTTAGGTTAGGTTAGGTTTGGTAAGGTTAGGTTAGGTTAGGTTAGGTTAGGTACGTATGTATGTTTGTATGTATGCATGCATGTATGTATGTATGTATGCATGTGTGTATTATGTATGTGTGTATGTATGTATGTATGCATGCATGTATGTATGTGTGTGTGTGTTTGTGTATGTGTGTATTATGTATGTGTGTATTCGTGTGTTTGTATGTTTGCACGTGTGTATATGTGTATGTGTGTGTGTGTATGCATGTATGTATGTGAGTACGTATGTATGTTTGAATGTATGCATGCATGTTTGCATGCATGTATGTATGTATGTATGTGTGTGTGTTTGTGTATGTGTGTATTTGTGTGGGTTTGTATTTGTGTATGTGTGTATTTATGTATGCATGTATGTATGTATGTGTGTATTCTTGTGTTTGTATGTTTGCATGCGTGTATGTGTGTATTATGTATGTGTGTATTATGTATGTGTGTTTGTGTGTGTTTGTATATTTGCATGTGTGTATTTGTGTGTGTGTATGTATGTACGTATGTATGTTTGTATGTATGCATGCATGTATGTATGTATGTATGTATTTGTTTGTGTATGTGTGTATTATGTATGTGTATGTATGCATGTGTGTATACATGCATGTATGTATGTATGTATGTATGTGTGTGTGTATGCATGTATGTATGTATGTTTGTATGTATGCATGCATTTACGTATGTGTGTGTGTGTTTGTGTATGTGTGTATTATGTATGTGTGTATTCTAGGTTAGGTTAGGTTCGGTTAGGTTAGGTTAGGTTAGGTTAGGTTAGGTAAGGTTAGGTTAGGTTAGGTTAGGTTAGGTACGTATGTATGTTTGTATGTATGCATGCATGTATGTGTGTGTGTGTGTTTGTGTATGTGTGTATTATGTATGTGTGTATTCGTGTGTTTGTATGTTTGCACGTGTGTATGTGTGTATTATGTATGTGTGTATGTGTGTGTGTGTATGCATGTATGTATGTGTGTACGTATGTATGTTTGTATGTATGCATGCATGTTTGCATGCATGTATGTATGTATGTATGTGTGTGTGTTTGTGTATGTGTGTATTTGTGTGTTTGTGTGTGTTTGTATGTTTGCATGTGTGTATTTGTGTGTGTGTATGTATGTACGTATGTATGTTTGTATGTATGCATGCATGTATGTATGTATGTATGTATGTGTTTGTGTATGTGTGTATTGTGTATGTGTATGTATGCATGTGTGTATGCATGCATGTATGTATGTATGTATGTATGTGTGTGTGTGTATGCATGTATGTATGTATAGTTGTATGTATGCATGCATTTACGTATGTG
Source organism: Arctopsyche grandis (assembly GCF_051622035.1). Classification (NCBI taxonomy): domain Eukaryota; kingdom Metazoa; phylum Arthropoda; class Insecta; order Trichoptera; family Hydropsychidae; genus Arctopsyche; species Arctopsyche grandis. The sequence goes on along the minus strand of NW_027518449.1, from coordinate 294,387 downwards.
TGTGTGTGTTTGTGTATGTGTGTATTATGTATGTGTGTATTCTTGTGTTTGTATGTTTGCATGTGTGTATGTGTGTATGTGTGTGTGCTTATGCATGTATGTATGTATGTACGTATGTATGTTTGTATGTATGCATGCATGTATGTATGCATGTATGTATGTATGTGTGTATTCTTGTGTTTGTATGTTTGCATGCGTGTATGTGTGTATTATGTATGTGTGTATGTGTGTATGTGTATGCATGTATGTATGTATGTATGTATGTACGTATGTATGTATGTTTGTATGCATGAATGTCAGTATGTGTGTGTGTTTGTGTATGTGTGTATTATGTATGTGTGTATTCGTGTGTTTGTATGTTTGCATGTGTGTCTGTGTGTATTATGTATGTGTGTATGTGTGTGTGTATGTATGCATGTGTGTATTTGTGTGTTTGTATGTATGCATGCATGTATGTATGTATGTATGTATGCATGCATGTATGTATGTGTGTGTGTTTGTGTATAGGTTAGGTAAGGTTAGGTTAGGTTAGGTTAGGTTAGGTTAGGTTAGGTTAGGTTAGGTTAGGTTCGGTTAGGTTAGGTTAGGTTAGGTTAGGTTAGGTTAGGTTAGGTAAGGTTAGGTTAGGTTAGGTTAGGTTAGGTTAGGTACGTATGTATGTTTGTATGTATGCATGCATGTATGTATGTATGTATGCATGTGTGTATTATGTATGTGTGTATGTATGTATGTATGCATGCATGTATGTATGTGTGTGTGTGTGTTTGTGTATGTGTGTATTATGTATGTGTGTATTCGTGTGTTTGTATGTTTGCACGTGTGTATGTGTGTATTATGTATGTGTGTATGTGTGTGTGTGTATGCATGTATGTATGTGAGTACGTATGTATGTTTGTATGTTTGCATGCATGTTTGCATGCATGTATGTATGTATGTATGTGTGTGTGTTTGTGTATGTGTGTATTTGTGTGGGTGTGTGTGTGTGTGTATGTGTGTATTATGTATGTGTGTTTGTGTGTGTTTGTATGTTTGCATGTGTGTATTTGTGTGTGTGTTTGTATGTAAGCATGCATGTATGTATGTATGTATGTATGCATGCATGTATGTATGTGTGTGTGTTTGTGTATAGGTTAGGTTAGGTTAGGTAAGGTTAGGTTAGGTTAGGTTAGGTTAGGTTAGTTTAGGTTAGGTTAGGTTCGGTTAGGTTAGGTTAGGTTAGGTTAGGTTAGGTTTGGTAAGGTTAGGTTAGGTTAGGTTAGGTTAGGTACGTATGTATGTTTGTATGTATGCATGCATGTATGTATGTATGTATGCATGTGTGTATTATGTATGTGTGTATGTATGTATGTATGCATGCATGTATGTATGTGTGTGTGTGTTTGTGTATGTGTGTATTATGTATGTGTGTATTCGTGTGTTTGTATGTTTGCACGTGTGTATATGTGTATGTGTGTGTGTGTATGCATGTATGTATGTGAGTACGTATGTATGTTTGAATGTATGCATGCATGTTTGCATGCATGTATGTATGTATGTATGTGTGTGTGTTTGTGTATGTGTGTATTTGTGTGGGTTTGTATTTGTGTATGTGTGTATTTATGTATGCATGTATGTATGTATGTGTGTATTCTTGTGTTTGTATGTTTGCATGCGTGTATGTGTGTATTATGTATGTGTGTATTATGTATGTGTGTTTGTGTGTGTTTGTATATTTGCATGTGTGTATTTGTGTGTGTGTATGTATGTACGTATGTATGTTTGTATGTATGCATGCATGTATGTATGTATGTATGTATTTGTTTGTGTATGTGTGTATTATGTATGTGTATGTATGCATGTGTGTATACATGCATGTATGTATGTATGTATGTATGTGTGTGTGTATGCATGTATGTATGTATGTTTGTATGTATGCATGCATTTACGTATGTGTGTGTGTGTTTGTGTATGTGTGTATTATGTATGTGTGTATTCTAGGTTAGGTTAGGTTCGGTTAGGTTAGGTTAGGTTAGGTTAGGTTAGGTAAGGTTAGGTTAGGTTAGGTTAGGTTAGGTACGTATGTATGTTTGTATGTATGCATGCATGTATGTGTGTGTGTGTGTTTGTGTATGTGTGTATTATGTATGTGTGTATTCGTGTGTTTGTATGTTTGCACGTGTGTATGTGTGTATTATGTATGTGTGTATGTGTGTGTGTGTATGCATGTATGTATGTGTGTACGTATGTATGTTTGTATGTATGCATGCATGTTTGCATGCATGTATGTATGTATGTATGTGTGTGTGTTTGTGTATGTGTGTATTTGTGTGTTTGTGTGTGTTTGTATGTTTGCATGTGTGTATTTGTGTGTGTGTATGTATGTACGTATGTATGTTTGTATGTATGCATGCATGTATGTATGTATGTATGTATGTGTTTGTGTATGTGTGTATTGTGTATGTGTATGTATGCATGTGTGTATGCATGCATGTATGTATGTATGTATGTATGTGTGTGTGTGTATGCATGTATGTATGTATAGTTGTATGTATGCATGCATTTACGTATGTGTGTGTGTGTTTGTGTATGTGTGTATTATGTATGTGTGTATTCTTGTGTTTGTATGTTTGCATGTGTGTATGTGTGTATGTGTGTGTGCTTATGCATGTATGTATGTATGTACGTATGTATGTTTGTATGTATGCATGCATGTATGTATGCATGTATGTATGTATGTGTGTATTCTTGTGTTTGTATGTTTGCATGCGTGTATGTGTGTATTATGTATGTGTGTATGTGTGTATGTGTATGCATGTATGTATGTATGTATGTATGTACGTATGTATGTATGTTTGTATGCATGAATGTCAGTATGTGTGTGTGTTTGTGTATGTGTGTATTATGTATGTGTGTATTCGTGTGTTTGTATGTTTGCATGTGTGTCTGTGTGTATTATGTATGTGTGTATGTGTGTGTGTATGTATGCATGTGTGTATTTGTGTGTTTGTATGTATGCATGCATGTATGTATGTATGTATGTATGCATGCATGTATGTATGTGTGTGTGTTTGTGTATAGGTTAGGTAAGGTTAGGTTAGGTTAGGTTAGGTTAGGTTAGGTTAGGTTAGGTTAGGTTAGGTTCGGTTAGGTTAGGTTAGGTTAGGTTAGGTTAGGTTAGGTTAGGTAAGGTTAGGTTAGGTTAGGTTAGGTTAGGTTAGGTACGTATGTATGTTTGTATGTATGCATGCATGTATGTATGTATGTATGCATGTGTGTATTATGTATGTGTGTATGTATGTATGTATGCATGCATGTATGTATGTGTGTGTGTGTGTGTTTGTGTATGTGTGTATTATGTATGTGTGTATTCGTGTGTTTGTATGTTTGCACGTGTGTATGTGTGTATTATGTATGTGTGTATGTGTGTGTGTGTATGCATGTATGTATGTGAGTACGTATGTATGTTTGTATGTATGCATGCATGTTTGCATGCATGTATGTATGTATGTATGTGTGTGTGTTTGTGTATGTGTGTATTTGTGTGGGTGTGTGTGTGTGTATGTGTGTATTATGTATGTGTGCTTGTGTGTGTTTGTATGTTTGCATGTGTGTATTTGTGTGTGTGTATGTATGTTCGTATGTATGTTTGTATGTATGCATGCATGTATGTATGCATGTATGTATGTATGTGTGTATTCTTGTGTTTGTATGTTTGCATGCGTGTATGTGTGTATTATGTATGTGTGTATGTGTGTTTGTGTGTATGTGTATGCATGTATGTATGTATGCATGCATGTATGTATGTATGTATGTGTGTGTGTTTGTGTATGTGTGTATTTGTGTGGGTGTGTGTGTGTGTATGTGTGTATTATGTATGTGTGTTTGTGTGTGTTTGTATGTTTGCATGTGTGTATTTGTGTGTGTGTATGTATGTACGTATGTATGTTTGTATGTATGCATGCATGTATGTATGTATGTATGTATGTGTTTGTGTATGTGTGTATTGTGTATGTGTATGCATGCATGTGTGTATGCATGCATGTATGTATGTATGTATGTATGTGTGTGTGTGTATGCATGTATGTATGTATAGTTGTATGTATGCATGCATTTACGTTTGTGTGTGTGTGTTTGTGTATGTGTGTATTATGTATGTGTGTATTCTTGTGTTTGTATGTTTGCATGTGTGTATGTGTGTATGTGTGTGTGTTTATGCATGTATGTATGTATGTACGTATGTATGTTTGTATGTATGCATGCATGTATGTATGCATGTATGTATGTATGTGTGTATTCTTGTGTTTGTATGTTTGCATGCGTGTATGTGTGTATTATGTATGTGTGTATGTGTGTATGTGTATGCATGTATGTATGTATGTATGTATGTACGTATGTATGTATGTTTGTATGCATGAATGTCAGTATGTGTGTGTGTTTGTGTATGTGTGTATTATGTATGTGTGTATTCGTGTGTTTGTATGTTTGCATGTGTGTCTGTGTGTATTATGTATGTGTGTATGTGTGTGTGTATGTATGCATGTGTGTATTTGTGTGTTTGTATGTATGCATGCATGTATGTATGTATGTATGTATGCATGCATGTATGTATGTGTGTGTGTTTGTGTATAGGTTAGGTTAGGTTCGGTTAGGTTAGGTTAGGTTAGGTTAGGTTAGGTTAGGTTAGGTAAGGTTAGGTTAGGTTAGGTTAGGTTAGGTTAGGTACGTATGTATGTTTGTATGTATGCATGCATGTATGTATGTATGTATGCATGTGTGTATTATGTATGTGTGTATGTATGTATGTATGCATGCATGTATGTATGTGTGTGTGTGTGTGTTTGTGTATGTGTGTATTATGTATGTGTGTATTCGTGTGTTTGTATGTTTGCACGTGTGTATGTGTGTATTATGTATGTGTGTATGTGTGTGTGTGTATGCATGTATGTATGTGAGTACGTATGTATGTTTGTATGTATGCATGCATGTTTGCATGCATGTATGTATGTATGTATGTGTGTGTGTTTGTGTATGTGTGTATTTGTGTGGGTGTGTGTGTGTGTATGTGTGTATTATGTATGTGTGCTTGTGTGTGTTTGTATGTTTGCATGTGTGTATTTGTGTGTGTGTATGTATGTTCGTATGTATGTTTGTATGTATGCATGCATGTATGTATGCATGTATGTATGTATGTGTGTATTCTTGTGTTTGTATGTTTGCATGCGTGTATGTGTGTATTATGTATGTGTGTATGTGTGTTTGTGTGTATGTGTATGCATGTATGTATGTATGCATGCATGTATGTATGTATGTATGTGTGTGTGTTTGTGTATGTGTGTATTTGTGTGGGTGTGTGTGTGTGTATGTGTGTATTATGTATGTGTGTTTGTGTGTGTTTGTATGTTTGCATGTGTGTATTTGTGTGTGTGTATGTATGTACGTATGTATGTTTGTATGTATGCATGCATGTATGTATGTATGTATGTATGTGTTTGTGTATGTGTGTATTGTGTATGTGTATGCATGCATGTGTGTATGCATGCATGTATGTATGTATGTATGTATGTGTGTGTGTGTATGCATGTATGTATGTATAGTTGTATGTATGCATGCATTTACGTTTGTGTGTGTGTGTTTGTGTATGTGTGTATTATGTATGTGTGTATTCTTGTGTTTGTATGTTTGCATGTGTGTATGTGTGTATGTGTGTGTGTTTATGCATGTATGTATGTATGTACGTATGTATGTTTGTATGTATGCATGCATGTATGTATGCATGTATGTATGTATGTGTGTATTCTTGTGTTTGTATGTTTGCATGCGTGTATGTGTGTATTATGTATGTGTGTATGTGTGTATGTGTATGCATGTATGTATGTATGTATGTATGTACGTATGTATGTATGTTTGTATGCATGAATGTCAGTATGTGTGTGTGTTTGTGTATGTGTGTATTATGTATGTGTGTATTCGTGTGTTTGTATGTTTGCATGTGTGTCTGTGTGTATTATGTATGTGTGTATGTGTGTGTGTATGTATGCATGTGTGTATTTGTGTGTTTGTATGTATGCATGCATGTATGTATGTATGTATGTATGCATGCATGTATGTATGTGTGTGTGTTTGTGTATAGGTTAGGTTAGGTTCGGTTAGGTTAGGTTAGGTTAGGTTAGGTTAGGTTAGGTTAGGTAAGGTTAGGTTAGGTTAGGTTAGGTTAGGTTAGGTACGTATGTATGTTTGTATGTATGCATGCATGTATGTATGTATGTATGCATGTGTGTATTATGTATGTGTGTATGTATGTATGTATGCATGCATGTATGTATGTGTGTGTGTGTGTGTTTGTGTATGTGTGTATTATGTATGTGTGTATTCGTGTGTTTGTATGTTTGCACGTGTGTATGTGTGTATTATGTATGTGTGTATGTGTGTGTGTGTATGCATGTATGTATGTGAGTACGTATGTATGTTTGTATGTATGCATGCATGTTTGCATGCATGTATGTATGTATGTATGTGTGTGTGTTTGTGTATGTGTGTATTTGTGTGGGTGTGTGTGTGTGTATGTGTGTATTATGTATGTGTGCTTGTGTGTGTTTGTATGTTTGCATGTGTGTATTTGTGTGTGTGTATGTATGTTCGTATGTATGTTTGTATGTATGCATGCATGTATGTATGCATGTATGTATGTATGTGTGTATTCTTGTGTTTGTATGTTTGCATGCGTGTATGTGTGTATTATGTATGTGTGTATGTGTGTTTGTGTGTATGTGTATGCATGTATGTATGTATGTATGTATGTACGTATGTATGTATGTTTGTATGCATGCATGTATGTATGTGTGTGTGTTTGTGTATGTGTGTATTATGTATGTGTGTATTCGTGTGTTTGTATGTTTGCATGTGTGTAT
>NW_027518449.1:277500-282500 GCF_051622035.1 Arctopsyche grandis | reverse complement strand
TGTATGTTTGTATGTATGCATGCATGTTTGCATGCATGTATGTATGTATGTATGTGTGTGTGTTTGTGTATGTGTGTATTTGTGTGGGTGTGTGTGTGTGTATGTGTGTATTATGTATGTGTGCTTGTGTGTGTTTGTATGTTTGCATGTGTGTATTTGTGTGTGTGTATGTATGTTCGTATGTATGTTTGTATGTATGCATGCATGTATGTATGCATGTATGTATGTATGTGTGTATTCTTGTGTTTGTATGTTTGCATGCGTGTATGTGTGTATTATGTATGTGTGTATGTGTGTTTGTGTGTATGTGTATGCATGTATGTATGTATGTATGTATGTACGTATGTATGTATGTTTGTATGCATGCATGTATGTATGTGTGTGTGTTTGTGTATGTGTGTATTATGTATGTGTGTATTCGTGTGTTTGTATGTTTGCATGTGTGTATGTGTGTATTATGTATGTGTGTATGTGTGTGTGTGTATGCATGTATGTATGTATAGTTGTATGTATGCATGCATTTACGTATGTGTGTGTGTGTTTGTGTATGTGTGTATTATGTATGTGTGTATTCTTGTGTTTGTATGTTTGCATGTGTGTATGTGTGTATGTGTGTGTGTTTATGCATGTATGTATGTATGTACGTATGTATGTTTGTATGTATGCATGCATGTATGTATGTATGTATGTATGCATGCATGTATGTATGTGTGTGTGTTTGTGTATAGGTTAGGTTAGGTTAGGTTAGGTTAGGTTAGGTTAGGTTAGGTTAGGTTAGGTTAGGTTAGGTTAGGTTCGGTTAGGTTAGGTTAGGTTAGGTTAGGTTAGGTTAGGTAAGGTTAGGTTAGGTTAGGTTAGGTTAGGTACGTATGTATGTTTGTATGTATGCATGCATGTATGTATGTATGTATGCATGTGTGTATTATGTATGTGTGTATGTATGTATGTATGCATGCATGTATGTATGTGTGTGTGTGTGTGTTTGTGTATGTGTGTATTATGTATGTGTGTATTCGTGTGTTTGTATGTTTGCACGTGTGTATGTGTGTATTATGTATGTGTGTATGTGTGTGTGTGTATGCATGTATGTATGTGTGTACGTATGTATGTTTGTATGTATGCATGCATGTTTGCATGCATGTATGTATGTATGTATGTGTGTGTGTTTGTGTATGTGTGTATTTGTGTGGGTGTGTGTGTGTGTATGTGTGTATTATGTATGTGTGTTTGTGTGTGTTTGTATGTTTGCATGTGTGTATTTGTGTGTGTGTATGTATGTACGTATGTATGTTTGTATGTATGCATGCATGTATGTATGTATGTATGTGTGTGTGTTTGTGTATGTGTGTATTTGTGTGGGTGTGTGTGTGTGTGTATGTGTGTATTATGTATGTGTGTTTGTGTGTGTTTGTATGTTTGCATGTGTGTATTTGTGTGTGTGTATGAATGTACGTATGTATGTTTGTATGTATGCATGCATGTATGTATGTATGTATGTATGTGTTTGTGTATGTGTGTATTATGTATGTGTATGTATGCATGTGTGTATGCATGCATGTATGTATGTATGTATGTATGTGTGTGTGTGTATGCATGTATGTATGTATAGTTGTATGTATGCATGCATTTACGTATGTGTGTGTGTGTTTGTGTATGTGTGTATTATGTATGTGTGTATTCTTGTGTTTGTATGTTTGCATGTGTGTATGTGTGTATGTGTGTGTGTTTATGCATGTATGTATGTATGTACGTATGTATGTTTGTATGTATGCATGCATGTATGTATGCATGTATGTATGTATGTGTGTATTCTTGTGTTTGTATGTTTGCATGCGTGTATGTGTGTATTATGTATGTGTGTATGTGTGTATGTGTATGCATGTATGTATGTATGTATGTATGTACGTATGTATGTATGTTTGTATGCATGAATGTCAGTATGTGTGTGTGTTTGTGTATGTGTGTATTATGTATGTGTGTATTCGTGTGTTTGTATGTTTGCATGTGTGTCTGTGTGTATTATGTATGTGTGTATGTGTGTGTGTATGTATGCATGTGTGTATTTGTGTGTTTGTATGTATGCATGCATGTATGTATTTATGTATGTATGCATGCATGTATGTATGTGTGTGTGTTTGTGTATAGGTTAGGTTAAGTTAGGTTAGGTAAGGTTAGGTTAGGTTAGGTTAGGTTAGGTTAGGTTAGGTTTGGTTAGGTTAGGTTCGGTTAGGTTAGGTTAGGTTAGGTTAGGTTAGGTTAGGTTAGGTAAGGTTAGGTTAGGTTAGGTTAGGTTAGGTACGTATGTATGTTTGTATGTATGCATGCATGTATGTATGTATGTATGCATGTGTGTATTATGTATGTGTGTATGTATGTATGTATGCATGCATGTATGTATGTGTGTGTGTGTTTGTGTATAGGTTAGGTTAGGTTAGGTTAGGTTAGGTTAGGTTAGGTTAGGTTAGGTTAGGTTAGGTTAGGTTCGGTTAGGTTAGGTTAGGTTAGGTTAGGTTAGGTTAGGTAAGGTTAGGTTAGGTTAGGTTAGGTTAGGTACGTATGTATGTTTGTATGTATGCATGCATGTATGTATGTATGTATGCATGTGTGTATTATGTATGTGTGTATGTATGTATGTATGCATGCATGTATGTATGTGTGTGTGTGTGTTTGTGTATGTGTGTATTATGTATGTGTGTATTCGTGTGTTTGTATGTTTGCACGTGTGTATGTGTGTATTATGTATGTGTGTATGTGTGTGTGTGTATGCATGTATGTATGTGAGTACGTATGTATGTTTGTATGTATGCATGCATGTTTGCATGCATGTATGTATGTATGTATGTGTGTGTGTTTGTGTATGTGTGTATTTGTGTGGGTGTGTGTGTGTGTATGTGTGTATTATGTATGTGTGTTTGTGTGTGTTTGTATGTTTGCATGTGTGTATTTGTGTGTGTGTATGTATGTTCGTATGTATGTTTGTATGTATGCATGCATGTATGTATGCATGTATGTATGTATGTGTGTATTCTTGTGTTTGTATGTTTGCATGCGTGTATGTGTGTATTATGTATGTGTGTATGTGTGTTTGTGTGTATGTGTATGCATGTATGTATGTATGTATGTATGTACGTATGTATGTATGTTTGTATGCATGCATGTATGTATGTGTGTGTGTTTGTGTATGTGTGTATTATGTATGTGTGTATTCGTGTGTTTGTATGTTTGCATGTGTGTATGTGTGTATTATGTATGTGTGTATGTGTGTGTGTGTATGCATGTATGTATGTATGTATGTATGTATGTATCTGTGTGTGTTTGTGTATGTGTGTATTATGTATGTGTGTATTTGTGTGTGTGTATGTATGCACGTGTGTATGCATGCATGTACGTATGTATGTATGTATGTGTGTGTGTTCGTGTATGTGTGTATTATATATGTGTGTATGTATGTATGTATGCATGCATGTATGTATGTGTGTGTGTGTGTTTGTGTATGTGTGTATTATGTATGTGTGTATTCGTGTGTTTGTATGTTTGCACGTGTGTATGTGTGTATTATGTATGTGTGTATGTGTGTGTGTGTATGCATGTATGTATGTGTGTACGTATGTATGTTTGTATGTATGCATGCATGTTTGCATGCATGTATGTATGTATGTATGTGTGTGTGTTTGTGTATGTGTGTATTTGTGTGGGTGTGTGTGTGTGTATGTGTGTATTATGTATGTGTGTTTGTGTGTGTTTGTATGTTTGCATGTGTGTATTTGTGTGTGTGTATGTATGTACGTATGTATGTTTGTATGTATGCATGCATGTATGTATGTATGTATGTGTGTGTGTTTGTGTATGTGTGTATTTGTGTGGGTGTGTGTGTGTGTATGTGTGTATTATGTATGTGTGTTTGTGTGTGTTTGTATGTTTGCATGTGTGTATTTGTGTGTGTGTATGAATGTACGTATGTATGTTTGTATGTATGCATGCATGTATGTATGTATGTATGTATGTGTTTGTGTATGTGTGTATTATGTATGTGTATGTATGCATGTGTGTATGCATGCATGTATGTATGTATGTATGTATGTGTGTGTGTGTATGCATGTATGTATGTATAGTTGTATGTATGCATGCATTTACGTATGTGTGTGTGTGTTTGTGTATGTGTGTATTATGTATGTGTGTATTCTTGTGTTTGTATGTTTGCATGTGTGTATGTGTGTATGTGTGTGTGTTTATGCATGTATGTATGTATGTACGTATGTATGTTTGTATGTATGCATGCATGTATGTATGCATGTATGTATGTATGTGTGTATTCTTGTGTTTGTATGTTTGCATGCGTGTATGTGTGTATTATGTATGTGTGTATGTGTGTATGTGTATGCATGTATGTATGTATGTATGTATGTACGTATGTATGTATGTTTGTATGCATGAATGTCAGTATGTGTGTGTGTTTGTGTATGTGTGTATTATGTATGTGTGTATTCGTGTGTTTGTATGTTTGCATGTGTGTCTGTGTGTATTATGTATGTGTGTATGTGTGTGTGTATGTATGCATGTGTGTATTTGTGTGTTTGTATGTATGCATGCATGTATGTATTTATGTATGTATGCATGCATGTATGTATGTGTGTGTGTTTGTGTATAGGTTAGGTTAGGTTAGGTTAGGTAAGGTTAGGTTAGGTTAGGTTAGGTTAGGTTAGGTTAGGTTTGGTTAGGTTAGGTTCGGTTCGGTTAGGTTAGGTTAGGTTAGGTTAGGTTAGGTTAGGTGAGGTTAGGTTAGGTTAGGTTAGGTTAGGTACGTATGTATGTTTGTATGTATGCATGCATGTATGTATGTATGTATGCATGTGTGTATTATGTATGTGTGTATGTATGTATGTATGCATGCATGTATGTATGTGTGTGTGTGTGTTTGTGTATGTGTGTATTATGTATGTGTGTATTCGTGTGTTTGTATGTTTGCACGTGTGTATGTGTGTATTATGTATGTGTGTATG
>NW_027518449.1:270000-272500 GCF_051622035.1 Arctopsyche grandis | reverse complement strand
GTTAGGTTAGGTTAGGTTTGGTAAGGTTAGGTTAGGTTAGGTTAGGTTAGGTACGTATGTATGTTTGTATGTATGCATGCATGTATGTATGTATGTATGCATGTGTGTATTATGTATGTGTGTATGTATGTATGTATGCATGCATGTATGTATGTGTGTGTGTGTTTGTGTATGTGTGTATTATGTATGTGTGTATTCGTGTGTTTGTATGTTTGCACGTGTGTATATGTGTATGTGTGTGTGTGTATGCATGTATGTATGTGAGTACGTATGTATGTTTGAATGTATGTATGTATTTGTTTGTGTATGTGTGTATTATGTATGTGTATGTATGCATGTGTGTATACATGCATGTATGTATGTATGTATGTATGTGTGTGTGTATGCATGTATGTATGTATGTTTGTATGTATGCATGCATTTACGTATGTGTGTGTGTGTTTGTGTATGTGTGTATTATGTATGTGTGTATTCTAGGTTAGGTTAGGTTCGGTTAGGTTAGGTTAGGTTAGGTTAGGTTAGGTAAGGTTAGGTTAGGTTAGGTTAGGTTAGGTACGTATGTATGTTTGTATGTATGCATGCATGTATGTGTGTGTGTGTGTTTGTGTATGTGTGTATTATGTATGTGTGTATTCGTGTGTTTGTATGTTTGCACGTGTGTATGTGTGTATTATGTATGTGTGTATGTGTGTGTGTGTATGCATGTATGTATGTGTGTACGTATGTATGTTTGTATGTATGCATGCATGTTTGCATGCATGTATGTATGTATGTATGTGTGTGTGTTTGTGTATGTGTGTATTTGTGTGTTTGTGTGTGTTTGTATGTTTGCATGTGTGTATTTGTGTGTGTGTATGTATGTACGTATGTATGTTTGTATGTATGCATGCATGTATATATGTATGTATGTATGTGTTTGTGTATGTGTGTATTGTGTATGTGTATGTATGCATGTGTGTATGCATGCATGTATGTATGTATGTATGTATGTGTGTGTGTGTATGCATGTATGTATGTATAGTTGTATGTATGCATGCATTTACGTATGTGTGTGTGTGTTTGTGTATGTGTGTATTATGTATGTGTGTATTCTTGTGTTTGTATGTTTGCATGTGTGTATGTGTGTATGTGTGTGTGTTTATGCATGTATGTATGTATGTACGTATGTATGTTTGTATGTATGCATGCATGTATGTATGCATGTATGTATGTATGTGTGTATTCTTGTGTTTGTATGTTTGCATGCGTGTATGTGTGTATTATGTATGTGTGTATGTGTGTATGTGTATGCATGTATGTATGTATGTATGTATGTACGTATGTATGTATGTTTGTATGCATGAATGTCAGTATGTGTGTGTGTTTGTGTATGTGTGTATTATGTATGTGTGTATTCGTGTGTTTGTATGTTTGCATGTGTGTCTGTGTGTATTATGTATGTGTGTATGTGTGTGTGTATGTATGCATGTGTGTATTTGTGTGTTTGTATGTATGCATGCATGTATGTATGTATGTATGTATGCATGCATGTATGTATGTGTGTGTGTTTGTGTATAGGTTAGGTAAGGTTAGGTTAGGTTAGGTTAGGTTAGGTTAGGTTAGGTTAGGTTAGGTTAGGTTAGGTTCGGTTAGGTTAGGTTAGGTTAGGTTAGGTTAGGTTAGGTTAGGTTAGGTAAGGTTAGGTTAGGTTAGGTTAGGTTAGGTTAGGTACGTATGTATGTTTGTATGTATGCATGCATGTATGTATGTATGTATGCATGTGTGTATTATGTATGTGTGTATGTATGTATGTATGCATGCATGTATGTATGTGTGTGTGTGTGTGTTTGTGTATGTGTGTATTATGTATGTGTGTATTCGTGTGTTTGTATGTTTGCACGTGTGTATGTGTGTATTATGTATGTGTGTATGTGTGTGTGTGTATGCATGTATGTATGTGAGTACGTATGTATGTTTGTATGTATGCATGCATGTTTGCATGCATGTATGTATGTATGTATGTGTGTGTGTTTGTGTATGTGTGTATTTGTGTGGGTGTGTGTGTGTGTATGTGTGTATTATGTATGTGTGCTTGTGTGTGTTTGTATGTTTGCATGTGTGTATTTGTGTGTGTGTATGTATGTTCGTATGTATGTTTGTATGTATGCATGCATGTATGTATGCATGTATGTATGTATGTGTGTATTCTTGTGTTTGTATGTTTGCATGCGTGTATGTGTGTATTATGTATGTGTGTATGTGTGTTTGTGTGTATGTGTATGCATGTATGTATGTATGTATGTATGTACGTATGTATGTATGTTTGTATGCATGCATGTATGTATGTGTGTGTGTTTGTGTATGTGTGTATTATGTATGTGTGTATTCGTGTGTTTGTATGTTTGCATGTGTGTATGTGTGTATTATGTATGTGTGTATGTTTGTGTGTGTATGCATGTATGTATGTATAGTTGTATGTATGCATGCATTTACGTATGTGTGTGTGTGTTTGTGTATGTGT
>NW_027518449.1:197500-262500 GCF_051622035.1 Arctopsyche grandis | reverse complement strand
TTAGGTTAGGTTAGGTTAGGTTAGGTAAGGTTAGGTTAGGTTAGGTTAGGTTAGGTACGTATGTATGTTTGTATGTATGCATGCATGTATGTATGTATGTATGCATGTGTGTATAATGTATGTGTGTATGTATGTATGTATGCATGCATGTATGTATGTGTGTGTGTGTGTTTGTGTATGTGTGTATTATGTATGTGTGTATTCGTGTGTTTGTATGTTTGCACGTGTGTATGTGTGTATTATGTATGTGTGTATGTGTGTGTGTGTATGCATGTATGTATGTGAGTACGTATGTATGTTTGTATGTATGCATGCATGTTTGCATGCATGTATGTATGTATGTATGTGTGTGTGTTTGTGTATGTGTGTATTTGTGTGGGTGTGTGTGTGTGTATGTGTGTATTATGTATGTGTGTTTGTGTGTGTTTGTATGTTTGCATGTGTGTATTTGTGTGTGTGTATGTATGTACGTATGTATGTTTGTATGTATGCATGCATGTATGTATGTATGTATGTGTGTGTGTTTGTGTATGTGTGTATTTGTGTGGGTGTGTGTGTGTGTGTATGTGTGTATTATGTATGTGTGTTTGTGTGTGTTTGTATGTTTGCATGTGTGTATTTGTGTGTGTGTATGAATGTACGTATGTATGTTTGTATGTATGCATGCATGTATGTATGTATGTATGTATGTGTTTGTGTATGTGTGTATTATGTATGTGTATGTATGCATGTGTGTATGCATGCATGTATGTATGTATGTATGTATGTGTGTGTGTATGCATGTATGTATGTATAGTTGTATGTATGCATGCATTTACGTATGTGTGTGTGTGTTTGTGTATGTGTGTATTATGTATGTGTGTATTCTTGTGTTTGTATGTTTGCATGTGTGTATGTGTGTATGTGTGTGTGTTTATGCATGTATGTATGTATGTACGTATGTATGTTTGTATGTATGCATGCATGTTTGCATGCATGTATGTATGTATGTATGTGTGTGTGTTTGTGTATGTGTGTATTTGTGTGGGTGTGTGTGTGTGTGTATGTGTGTATTATGTATGTGTGTTTGTGTGTGTTTGTATGTTTGCATGTGTGTATTTGTGTGTGTGTTTGTATGTAAGCATGCATGTATGTATGTATGTATGTATGCATGCATGTATGTATGTGTGTGTGTTTGTGTATAGGTTAGGTTAGGTTAGGTAAGGTTAGGTTAGGTTAGGTTAGGTTAGGTTAGTTTAGGTTAGGTTAGGTTCGGTTAGGTTAGGTTAGGTTAGGTTAGGTTAGGTTTGGTAAGGTTAGGTAAGGTTAGGTTAGGTTAGGTACGTATGTATGTTTGTATGTATGCATGCATGTATGTATGTATGTATGCATGTGTGTATTATGTATGTGTGTATGTATGTATGTATGCATGCATGTATGTATGTGTGTGTGTGTTTGTGTATGTGTGTATTATGTATGTGTGTATTCGTGTGTTTGTATGTTTGCACGTGTGTATATGTGTATGTGTGTGTGTGTATGCATGTATGTATGTGAGTACGTATGTATGTTTGTATGTATGCATGCATGTTTGCATGCATGTATGTATGTATGTATGTGTGTGTGTTTGTGTATGTGTGTATTTGTGTGGGTGTGTGTGTGTGTATGTGTGTATTATGTATGTGTGTTTGTGTGTGTTTGTATGTTTGCATTTGTGTATTTGTGTGTGTGTATGTATGTACGTATGTATGTTTGTATGTATGCATGCATGTATGTATGTATGTATGTGTGTGTTTGTGTATGTGTGTATTTGTGTGGGTGTGTGTGTGTGTATGTGTGTATTATGTATGTGTGTTTGTGTGTGTTTGTATATTTGCATGTGTGTATTTGTGTGTGTGTATGTATGTACGTATGTATGTTTGTATGTATGCATGCATGTATGTATGTATGTATGTATGTGTTTGTGTATGTGTGTATTATGTATGTGTATGTATGCATGTGTGTATACATGCATGTATGTATGTATGTATGTATGTGTGTGTGTATGCATGTATGTATGTATGTTTGTATGTATGCATGCATTTACGTATGTGTGTGTGTGTTTGTGTATGTGTGTATTATGTATGTGTGTATTCTAGGTTAGGTTAGGTTCGGTTAGGTTAGGTTAGGTTAGGTTAGGTTAGGTAAGGTTAGGTTAGGTTAGGTTAGGTTAGGTACGTATGTATGTTTGTATGTATGCATGCATGTATGTGTGTGTGTGTGTTTGTGTATGTGTGTATTATGTATGTGTGTATTCGTGTGTTTGTATGTTTGCACGTGTGTATGTGTGTATTATGTATGTGTGTATGTGTGTGTGTGTATGCATGTATGTATGTGTGTACGTATGTATGTTTGTATGTATGCATGCATGTTTGCATGCATGTATGTATGTATGTATGTGTGTGTGTTTGTGTATGTGTGTATTTGTGTGGGTGTGTGTGTGTATGTGTGTATTATGTATGTGTGTTTGTGTGTGTTTGTATGTTTGCATGTGTGTATTTGTGTGTGTGTATGTATGTACGTTTGTATGTTTGTATGTATGCATGCATGTATGTATGTATGTATGTATGTGTTTGTGTATGTGTGTATTATGTATGTGTATGTATGCATGTGTGTATGCATGCATGTATGTATGTATGTATGTATAGTTGTATGTATGCATGCATTTACGTATGTGTGTGTGTGTTTGTGTATGTGTGTATTATGTATGTGTGTATTCTTGTGTTTGTATGTTTGCATGTGTGTATGTGTGTATGTGTTTGTGTTTATGCATGTATGTATGTATGTACGTATGTATGTTTGTATGTATGCATGCATGTATGTATGCATGTATGTATGTATGTGTGTTTTCTTGTGTTTGTATGTTTGCATGCGTGTATGTGTGTATTATGTATGTGTGTATGTGTGTATGTGTATGCATGTATGTATGTATGTATGTATGTACGTATGTATGTATGTTTGTATGCATGAATGTCAGTATGTGTGTGTGTTTGTGTATGTGTGTATTATGTATGTGTGTATTCGTGTGTTTGTATGTTTGCATGTGTGTCTGTGTGTATTATGTATGTGTGTATGTGTGTGTGTATGTATGCATGTGTGTTTTTGTGTGTTTGTATGTATGCATGCATGTATGTATGTATGTATGTATGCATGCATGTATGTATGTGTGTGTGTTTGTGTATAGGTTAGGTTAGGTTAGGTAAGGTTAGGTTAGGTTAGGTTAGGTTAGGTTAGGTTAGGTTAGGTTCGGTTAGGTTAGGTTAGGTTAGGTTAGGTTAGGTAAGGTTAGGTTAGGTTAGGTTAGGTTAGGTACGTATGTATGTTTGTATGTATGCATGCATGTATTTATGTATGTATGCATGTGTGTATTATGTATGTGTGTATGTATGTATGTATGCATGCATGTATGTATGTGTGTGTGTGTGTGTTTGTGTATGTGTGTATTATGTATGTGTGTATTCGTGTGTTTGTATGTTTGCACGTGTGTATGTGTGTATTATGTATGTGTGTATGTGTGTGTGTGTATGCATGTATGTATGTGAGTACGTATGTATGTTTGTATGTATGCATGCATGTTTGCATGCATGTATGTATGTATGTATGTGTGTGTGTTTGTGTATGTGTGTATTTGTGTGGGTGTGTGTGTGTGTATGTGTGTATTATGTATGTGTGTTTGTGTGTGTTTGTATGTTTGCATGTGTGTATTTGTGTGTGTGTATGTATGTTCGTATGTATGTTTGTATGTATGCATGCATGTATGTATGCATGTATGTATGTATGTGTGTATTCTTGTGTTTGTATGTTTGCATGCGTGTATGTGTGTATTATGTATGTGTGTATGTGTGTTTGTGTGTATGTGTATGCATGTATTTATGTATGTATGTATGTACGTATGTATGTATGTTTGTATGCATGCATGTATGTATGTGTGTGTGTTTGTGTATGTGTGTATTATGTATGTGTGTATTCGTGTGTTTGTATGTTTGCATGTGTGTATGTGTGTATTATGTATGTGTGTATGTGTGTGTGTGTATGCATGTATGTATGTATGTATGTATGTATGTATCTGTTTGTGTTTGTGTATGTGTGTATTATGTATGTGTGTATTTGTGTGTGTGTATGTATGCACGTGTGTATGCATGCATGTACGTATGTATGTATGTATGTGTGTGTGTTCGTGTATGTGTGTATTATGTATGTGTGTATGTATGTATGTATGCATGCATGTATGTATGTGTGTGTGTGTGTTTGTGTATGTGTGTATTATGTATGTGTGTATTCGTGTGTTTGTATGTTTGCACGTGTGTATGTGTGTATTATGTATGTGTGTATGTGTGTGTGTGTATGCATGTATGTATGTGTGTACGTATGTATGTTTGTATGTATGCATGCATGTATGTATGTATGTATGTGTGTGTGTTTGTGTATGTGTGTATTTGTGTGGGTGTGTGTGTGTGTATGTGTGTATTATGTATGTGTGTTTGTGTGTGTTTGTATGTTTGCATGTCTGTATTTGTGTGTGTATGTATGTACGTATGTATGTTTGTATGTATGCATGCATGTATGTATGTATGTATGTGTGTGTGTTTGTGTATGTGTGTATTTGTGTGGGTGTGTGTGTGTGTATGTGTGTATTATGTATGTGTGTTTGTGTGTGTTTGTATGTTTGCATGTGTGTATTTGTGTGTGTGTATGTATGTACGTATGTATGTTTGTATGTATGCATGCATGTATGTATGTATGTATGTGTGTGTGTTTGTGTATGTGTGTATTTGTGTGGGTGTGTGTGTGTGTGTATGTGTGTATTATGTATGTGTGTTTGTGTGTGTTTGTATGTTTGCATGTGTGTATTTGTGTGTGTGTATGTATGTACGTATGTATGTTTGTATGTATGCATGCATGTATGTATGTATGTATGTATGTGTTTGTGTATGTGTGTATTGTGTATGTGTATGTATGCATGTGTGTATGCATGCATGTATGTATGTATGTATGTATGTGTGTGTGTGTATGCATGTATGTATGTATAGTTGTATGTATGCATGCATTTACGTATGTGTGTGTGTGTTTGTGTATGTGTGTATTATGTATGTGTGTATTCTTGTGTTTGTATGTTTGCATGTGTGTATGTGTGTATGTGTGTGTGTTTATGCATGTATGTATGTATGTACGTATGTATGTTTGTATGTATGCATGCATGTATGTATGCATGTATGTATGTATGTGTGTATTCTTGTGTTTGTATGTTTGCATGCGTGTATGTGTGTATTATGTATGTGTGTATGTGTGTATGTGTATGCATGTATGTATGTATGTATGTATGTACGTATGTATGTATGTTTGTATGCATGAATGTCAGTATGTGTGTGTGTTTGTGTATGTGTGTATTATGTATGTGTGTATTCGTGTGTTTGTATGTTTGCATGTGTGTCTGTGTGTATTATGTATGTGTGTATGTGTGTGTGTATGTATGCATGTGTGTATTTGTGTGTTTGTATGTATGCATGCATGTATGTGTGTATTTGTGTGTTTGTATGTATGCATGCATGTATGTATGTATGTATGTATGCATGCATGTATGTATGTGTGTGTGTTTGTGTATAGGTTAGGTTAGGTTAGGTTAGGTTAGGTTAGGTTAGGTTAGGTTAGGTTAGGTTAGGTTCGGTTAGGTTAGGTTAGGTTAGGTTAGGTTAGGTTAGGTAAGGTTAGGTTAGGTTAGGTTAGGTAAGGTTAGGTTAGGTTAGGTTAGGTTAGGTACGTATGTATGTTTGTATGCATGTGTGTATTATGTATGTGTGTATGTATGTATGTATGCATGCATGTATGTATGTGTGTGTGTGTGTGTTTGTGTATGTGTGTATTATGTATGTGTGTATTCGTGTGTTTGTATGTTTGCACGTGTGTATGTGTGTATTATGTATGTGTGTATGTGTGTGTGTGTATGCATGTATGTATGTGAGTACGTATGTATGTTTGTATGTATGCATGCATGTTTGCATGCATGTATGTATGTATGTATGTGTGTGTGTTTGTGTATGTGTGTATTTGTGTGGGTGTGTGTGTGTGTATGTGTGTATTATGTATGTGTGTTTGTGTGTGTTTGTATGTTTGCATGTGTGTATTTGTGTGTGTGTATGTATGTTCGTATGTATGTTTGTATGTATGCATGCATGTTTGTATGCATGTATGTATGTATGTGTGTATTCTTGTGTTTGTATGTTTGCATGCGTGTATGTGTGTATTATGTATGTGTGTATGTGTGTTTGTGTGTATGTGTATGCATGTATGTATGTATGTATGTATGTACGTATGTATGTATGTTTGTATGCATGCATGTATGTATGTGTGTGTGTTTGTGTATGTGTGTATTATGTATGTGTGTATTCGTGTGTTTGTATGTTTGCATGTGTGTATGTGTGTATTATGTATGTGTGTATGTGTGTGTGTGTATGCATGTATGTATGTATGTATGTATGTATGTATCTGTGTGTGTTTGTGTATGTGTGTATTATGTATGTGTGTATTTGTGTGTGTGTATGTATGCACGTGTGTATGCATGCATGTACGTATGTATGTATGTATGTGTGTGTGTTCGTGTATGTGTGTATTATGTATGTGTGTATGTATGTATGTATGCATGCATGTATGTATGTGTGTGTGTGTGTTTGTGTATGTGTGTATTATGTATGTGTGTATTCGTGTGTTTGTATGTTTGCACGTGTGTATGTGTGTATTATGTATGTGTGTATGTGTGTGTGTGTATGCATGTATGTATGTGTGTACGTATGTATGTTTGTATGTATGCATGCATGTTTGCATGCATGTATGTATGTATGTATGTGTGTGTGTTTGTGTATGTGTGTATTTGTGTGGGTGTGTGTGTGTGTATGTGTGTATTATGTATGTGTGTTTGTGTGTGTTTGTATGTTTGCATGTGTGTATTTGTGTGTGTGTATGTATGTACGTATGTATGTTTGTATGTATGCATGCATGTATGTATGTATGTATGTGTGTGTGTTTGTGTATGTGTGTATTTGTGTGGGTGTGTGTGTGTGTGTATGTGTGTATTATGTATGTGTGTTTGTGTGTGTTTGTATGTTTGCATGTGTGTATTTGTGTGTGTGTATGAATGTACGTATGTATGTTTGTATGTATGCATGCATGTATGTATGTATGTATGTATGTGTTTGTGTATGTGTGTATTATGTATGTGTATGTATGCATGTGTGTATGCATGCATGTATGTATGTATGTATGTATGTATGTGTGTGTGTGTATGCATGTATGTATGTATAGTTGTATGTATGCATGCATTTACGTATGTGTGTGTGTGTTTGTGTATGTGTGTATTATGTATGTGTGTATTCTTGTGTTTGTATGTTTGCATGTGTGTATGTGTGTATGTGTGTGTGTTTATGCATGTATGTATGTATGTACGTATGTATGTTTGTATGTATGCATGCATGTATGTATGCATGTATGTATGTATGTGTGTATTCTTGTGTTTGTATGTTTGCATGCGTGTATGTGTGTATTATGTATGTGTGTATGTGTGTATGTGTATGCATGTATGTATGTATGTATGTATGTACGTATGTATGTATGTTTGTATGCATGAATGTCAGTATGTGTGTGTGTTTGTGTATGTGTGTATTATGTATGTGTGTATTCGTGTGTTTGTATGTTTGCATGTGTGTCTGTGTGTATTATGTATGTGTGTATGTGTGTGTGTATGTATGCATGTGTGTATTTGTGTGTTTGTATGTATGCATGCATGTATGTATTTATGTATGTATGCATGCATGTATGTATGTAGGTGTGTTTGTGTATAGGTTAGGTTAGGTTAGGTTAGGTAAGGTTAGGTTAGGTTAGGTTAGGTTAGGTTAGGTTAGGTTAGGTTAGGTTAGGTTAGGTTAGGTTAGGTTAGGTTCGGTTAGGTTAGGTTAGGTTAGGTTAGGTTAGGTTAGGTACGTATGTATGTTTGTATGTATGCATGCATGTATGTATGTATGTATGCATGTGTGTATTATGTATGTGTGTATGTATGTATGTATGCATGCATGTATGTATGTGTGTGTGTGTTTGTGTATGTGTGTATTATGTATGTGTGTATTCGTGTGTTTGTATGTTTGCACGTGTGTATGTGTGTATTATGTATGTGTGTATGTGTGTGTGTGTATGCATGTATGTATGTGAGTACGTATGTATGTTTGTATGTATGCATGCATGTTTGCATGCATGTATGTATGTATGTATGTGTGTGTGTTTGTGTATGTGTGTATTTGTGTGGGTGTGTGTGTGTGTATGTGTGTATTATGTATGTGTGTTTGTGTGTGTTTGTATGTTTGCATGTCTGTATTTGTGTGTGTGTATGTATGTACGTATGTATGTTTGTATGTATGCATGCATGTATGTATGCATGTATGTATGTATGTGTGTATTCTTGTGTTTGTATGTTTGCATGCGTGTATGTGTGTATTATGTATGTGTTTTTGTGTGTTTGTGTGTATGTGTATGCATGTATGTATGTATGTATGTATGTACGTATGTATGTATGTTTGTATGCATGCATGTATGTATGTGTGTGTGTTTGTGTATGTGTGTATTATGTATGTGTGTATTCGTGTGTTTGTATGTTTGCATGTGTGTATGTGTGTATTATGTATGTGTGTATGTGTGTGTGTGTATGCATGTATGAATGTATGTATGTATGTATGTATCTGTGTGTGTTTGTGTATGTGTGTATTTTGTATGTGTGTATTTGTGTGTGTGTATGTATGCACGTGTGTATGCATGCATGTACGTATGTATGTATGTATGTGTGTGTGTTCGTGTATGTGTGTATTATGTATGTGTGTATGTATGTATGTATGCATGCATGTATGTATGTGTGTGTGTGTGTTTGTGTATGTGTGTATTATGTATGTGTGTATTCGTGTGTTTGTATGTTTGCACGTGTGTATGTGTGTATTATGTATGTGTGTATGTGTGTGTGTGTATGCATGTATGTATGTGTGTACGTATGTATGTTTGTATGTATGCATGCATGTTTGCATGCATGTATGTATGTATGTATGTGTGTGTGTTTGTGTATGTGTGTATTTGTGTGGGTGTGTGTGTGTGTATGTGTGTATTATGTATGTGTGTTTGTGTGTGTTTGTATGTTTGCATGTGTGTATTTGTGTGTGTGTATGTATGTACGTATGTATGTTTGTATGTATGCATGCATGTATGTATGTATGTATGTGTGTGTGTTTGTGTATGTGTGTATTTGTGTGGGTGTGTGTGTGTGTGTATGTGTGTATTATGTATGTGTGTTTGTGTGTGTTTGTATGTTTGCATGTGTGTATTTGTGTGTGTGTATGTATGTACGTATGTATGTTTGTATGTATGCATGCATGTATGTATGTATGTATGTATGTGTTTGTGTATGTGTGTATTGTGTATGTGTATGTATGCATGTGTGTATGCATGCATGTATGTATGTATGTATGTATGTGTGTGTGTGTATGCATGTATGTATGTATAGTTGTATGTATGCATGCATTTACGTATGTGTGTGTGTGTTTGTGTATGTGTGTATTATGTATGTGTGTATTCTTGTGTTTGTATGTTTGCATGTGTGTATGTGTGTATGTGTGTGTGTTTATGCATGTATGTATGTATGTACGTATGTATGTTTGTATGTATGCATGCATGTATGTATGCATGTATGTATGTATGTGTGTATTCTTGTGTTTGTATGTTTGCATGCGTGTATGTGTGTATTATGTATGTGTGTATGTGTGTATGTGTATGCATGTATGTATGTATGTATGTATGTACGTATGTATGTATGTTTGTATGCATGAATGTCAGTATGTGTGTGTGTTTGTGTATGTGTGTATTATGTATGTGTGTATTCGTGTGTTTGTATGTTTGCATGTGTGTCTGTGTGTATTATGTATGTGTGTATGTGTGTGTGTATGTATGCATGTGTGTATTTGTGTGTTTGTATGTATGCATGCATGTATGTGTGTATTTGTGTGTTTGTATGTATGCATGCATGTATGTATGTATGTATGTATGCATGCATGTATGTATGTGTGTGTGTTTGTGTATAGGTTAGGTAAGGTTAGGTTAGGTTAGGTTAGGTTAGGTTAGGTTAGGTTAGGTTAGGTTAGGTTCGGTTAGGTTAGGTTAGGTTAGGTTAGGTTAGGTACGTATGTATGTTTGTATGTATGCATGCATGTATGTATGTATGTATGCATGTGTGTATTATGTATGTGTGTATGTATGTATGTATGCATGCATGTATGTATGTGTGTGTGTGTGTTTGTGTATGTGTGTATTATGTATGTGTGTATTCGTGTGTTTGTATGTTTGCACGTGTGTATGTGTGTATTATGTATGTGTGTATGTGTGTGTGTGTATGCATGTATGTATGTGAGTACGTATGTATGTTTGTATGTATGCATGCATGTTTGCATGCATGTATGTATGTATGTATGTGTGTGTGTTTGTGTATGTGTGTATTTGTGTGGGTGTGTGTGTGTGTATGTGTGTATTATGTATGTGTGTTTGTGTGTGTTTGTATGTTTGCATGTCTGTATTTGTGTGTGTGTATGTATGTACGTATGTATGTTTGTATGTATGCATGCATGTATGTATGTATGTATGTGTGTGTTTGTGTATGTGTGTATTTGTGTGGGTGTGTGTGTGTGTATGTGTGTATTATGTATGTGTGTTTGTGTGTGTTTGTATATTTGCATGTGTGTATTTGTGTGTGTGTATGTATGTACGTATGTATGTTTGTATGTGTTCATGCATGTATGTATGTATGTATGTTTGTGTTTGTGTATGTGTGTATTATGTATGTGTATGTATGCATGTGTGTATACATGCATGTATGTATGTATGTATGTATGTGTGTGTGTATGCATGTATGTATGTATGTTTGTATGTATGCATGCATTTACGTATGTGTGTGTGTGTTTGTGTATGTGTGTATTATGTATGTGTGTATTCTAGGTTAGGTTAGGTTCGGTTAGGTAAGGTTAGGTTAGGTTAGGTTAGGTTAGGTAAGGTTAGGTTAGGTTAGGTTAGGTTAGGTACGTATGTATGTTTGTATGTATGCATGCATGTATGTGTGTGTGTGTGTTTGTGTATGTGTGTATTATGTATGTGTGTATTCGTGTGTTTGTATGTTTGCACGTGTGTATGTGTGTATTATGTATGTGTGTATGTGTGTGTGTGTATGCATGTATGTATGTATGTATGTATGTATGTATCTGTGTGTGTTTGTGTATGTGTGTATTTTGTATGTGTGTATTTGTGTGTGTGTATGTATGCACGTGTGTATGCATGCATGTACGTATGTATGTATGTATGTGTGTGTGTTCGTGTATGTGTGTATTATGTATGTGTGTATGTATGTATGTATGCATGCATGTATGTATGTGTGTGTGTGTGTTTGTGTATGTGTGTATTATGTATGTGTGTATTCGTGTGTTTGTATGTTTGCACGTGTGTATGTGTGTATTATGTATGTGTGTATGTGTGTGTGTGTATGCATGTATGTATGTGTGTACGTATGTATGTTTGTATGTATGCATGCATGTTTGCATGCATGTATGTATGTATGTATGTGTGTGTGTTTGTGTATGTGTGTATTTGTGTGGGTGTGTGTGTGTGTATGTGTGTATTATGTATGTGTGTTTGTGTGTGTTTGTATGTTTGCATGTGTGTATTTGTGTGTGTGTTTGTATGTAAGCATGCATGTATGTATGTATGTATGTATGCATGCATGTATGTATGTGTGTGTGTTTGTGTATAGGTTAGGTTAGGTTAGGTAAGGTTAGGTTAGGTTAGGTTAGGTTAGGTTAGTTTAGGTTAGGTTAGGTTCGGTTAGGTTAGGTTAGGTTAGGTTAGGTTAGGTTAGGTAAGGTTAGGTTAGGTTAGGTTAGGTTAGGTACGTATGTATGTTTGTATGTATGCATGCATGTATGTATGTATGTATGCATGTGTGTATTATGTATGTGTGTATGTATGTATGTATGCATGCATGTATGTATGTGTGTGTGTGTTTGTGTATGTGTGTATTATGTATGTGTGTATTCGTGTGTTTGTATGTTTGCACGTGTGTATATGTGTATGTGTGTGTGTGTATGCATGTACGTATGTGAGTACGTATGTATGTTTGTATGTATGCATGCATGTTTGCATGCATGTATGTATGTATGTATGTGTGTATTTGTGTGGGTGTGTGTGTGTGTATGTGTGTATTATGTATGTGTGTTTGTGTGTGTTTGTATGTTTGCATGTGTGTATTTGTGTGTGTGTATGTATGTACGTATGTATGTTTGTATGTATGCATGCATGTATGTATGTATGTATGTGTGTGTTTGTGTATGTGTGTATTTGTGTGGGTGTGTGTGTGTATGTGTGTATTATGTATGTGTGTTTGTGTGTTTTTGTATGTTTGCATGTGTGTATTAGTGTGTGTGTATGTATGTTCGTATGTATGTTTGTATGTATGCATGCATGTATGTATGCATGTATGTATGTATGTGTGTATTCTTGTGTTTGTATGTTTGCATGCGTGTATGTGTGTATTATGTATGTGTGTATGTGTGTTTGTGTGTATGTGTATGCATGTATGTATGTATGTATGTATGTACGTATGTATGTATGTTTGTATGCATGCATGTATGTATGTGTGTGTGTTTGTGTATGTGTGTATTATGTATGTGTGTATTCGTGTGTTTGTATGTTTGCATGTGTGTATGTGTGTATTATGTATGTGTGTATGTGTGTGTGTGTATGCATGTATGTATGTATGTATGTATGTATGTATCTGTGTGTGTTTGTGTATGTGTGTATTTTGTATGTGTGTATTTGTGTGTGTGTATGTATGCACGTGTGTATGCATGCATGTACGTATGTATGTATGTATGTGTGTGTGTTCGTGTATGTGTGTATTATGTATGTGTGTATGTATGTATGTATGCATGCATGTATGTATGTGTGTGTGTGTGTTTGTGTATGTGTGTATTATGTATGTGTGTATTCGTGTGTTTGTATGTTTGCACGTGTGTATGTGTGTATTATGTATGTGTGTATGTGTGTGTGTGTATGCATGTATGTATGTGTGTACGTATGTATGTTTGTATGTATGCATGCATGTTTGCATGCATGTATGTATGTATGTATGTGTGTGTGTTTGTGTATGTGTGTATTTGTGTGGGTGTGTGTGTGTGTATGTGTGTATTATGTATGTGTGTTTGTGTGTGTTTGTATGTTTGCATGTGTGTATTTGTGTGTGTGTATGTATGTACGTATGTATGTTTGTATGTATGCATGCATGTATGTATGTATGTATGTGTGTGTGTTTGTGTATGTGTGTATTTGTGTGGGTGTGTGTGTGTGTGTATGTGTGTATTATGTATGTGTGTTTGTGTGTGTTTGTATGTTTGCATGTGTGTATTTGTGTGTGTGTATGTATGTACGTATGTATGTTTGTATGTATGCATGCATGTATGTATGTATGTATGTATGTGTTTGTGTATGTGTGTATTGTGTATGTGTATGTATGCATGTGTGTATGCATGCATGTATGTATGTATGTATGTATGTGTGTGTGTGTATGCATGTATGTATGTATAGTTGTATGTATGCATGCATTTACGTATGTGTGTGTGTGTTTGTGTATGTGTGTATTATGTATGTGTGTATTCTTGTGTTTGTATGTTTGCATGTGTGTATGTGTGTATGTGTGTGTGTTTATGCATGTATGTATGTATGTACGTATGTATGTTTGTATGTATGCATGCATGTATGTATGCATGTATGTATGTATGTGTGTATTCTTGTGTTTGTATGTTTGCATGCGTGTATGTGTGTATTATGTATGTGTGTATGTGTGTATGTGTATGCATGTATGTATGTATGTATGTATGTACGTATGTATGTATGTTTGTATGCATGAATGTCAGTATGTGTGTGTGTTTGTGTATGTGTGTATTATGTATGTGTGCATTCGTGTGTTTGTATGTTTGCATGTGTGTCTGTGTGTATTATGTATGTGTGTATGTGTGTGTGTATGTATGCATGTGTGTATTTGTGTGTTTGTATGTATGCATGCATGTATGTATGTATGTATGTATGCATGCATGTATGTATGTGTGTGTGTTTGTGTATAGGTTAGGTAAGGTTAGGTTAGGTTAGGTTAGGTTAGGTTAGGTTAGGTTAGGTTAGGTTAGGTTAGGTTCGGTTAGGTTAGGTTAGGTTAGGTTAGGTTAGGTTAGGTACGTATGTATGTTTGTATGTATGCATGCATGTATGTATGTATGTATGCATGTGTGTATTATGTATGTGTGTATGTATGTATGTATGCATGCATGTATGTATGTGTGTGTGTGTTTGTGTATGTGTGTATTATGTATGTGTGTATTCGTGTGTTTGTATGTTTGCACGTGTGTATGTGTGTATTATGTATGTGTGTATGTGTGTGTGTGTATGCATGTATGAATGTGAGTACGTATGTATGTTTGTATGTATGCATGCATGTTTGCATGCATGTATGTATGTATGTATGTGTGTGTGTTTGTGTATGTGTGTATTTGTGTGGGTGTGTGTGTGTGTATGTGTGTATTATGTATGTGTGTTTGTGTGTGTTTGTATGTTTGCATGTCTGTATTTGTGTGTGTGTATGTATGTACGTATGTATGTTTGTATGTATGCATGCATGTATGTATGCATGTATGTATGTATGTGTGTATTCTTGTGTTTGTATGTTTGCATGCGTGTATGTGTGTATTATGTATGTGTGTATGTGTGTTTGTGTGTATGTGTATGCATGTATGTATGTATGTATGTATGTACGTATGTATGTATGTTTGTATGCATGCATGTATGTATGTGTGTGTGTTTGTGTATGTGTGTATTATGTATGTGTGTATTCGTGTGTTTGTATGTTTGCATGTGTGTATGTGTGTATTATGTATGTGTGTATGTGTGTGTGTGTATGCATGTATGAATGTATGTATGTATTTATGTATCTGTGTGTGTTTGTGTATGTGTGTATTTTGTATGTGTGTATTTGTGTGTGTGTATGTATGCACGTGTGTATGCATGCATGTACGTATGTATGTATGTATGTGTGTGTGTTCGTGTATGTGTGTATTATGTATGTGTGTATGTATGTATGTATGCATGCATGTATGTATGTGTGTGTGTGTGTTTGTGTATGTGTGTATTATGTATGTGTGTATTCGTGTGTTTGTATGTTTGCACGTGTGTATGTGTGTATTATGTATGTGTGTATGTGTGTGTGTGTATGCATGTATGTATGTGTGTACGTATGTATGTTTGTATGTATGCATGCATGTTTGCATGCATGTATGTATGTATGTATGTGTGTGTGTTTGTGTATGTGTGTATTTGTGTGGGTGTGTGTGTGTGTATGTGTGTATTATGTATGTGTGTTTGTGTGTGTTTGTATGTTTGCATGTGTGTATTTGTGTGTGTGTATGTATGTACGTATGTATGTTTGTATGTATGCATGCATGTATGTATGTATGTATGTGTGTGTGTTTGTGTATGTGTGTATTTGTGTGGGTGTGTGTGTGTGTGTATGTGTGTATTATGTATGTGTGTTTGTGTGTGTTTGTATGTTTGCATGTGTGTATTTGTGTGTGTGTATGTATGTACGTATGTATGTTTGTATGTATGCATGCATGTATGTATGTATGTATGTATGTGTTTGTGTATGTGTGTATTGTGTATGTGTATGTATGCATGTGTGTATGCATGCATGTATGTATGTATGTATGTATGTGTGTGTGTGTATGCATGTATGTATGTATAGTTGTATGTATGCATGCATTTACGTATGTGTGTGTGTGTTTGTGTATGTGTGTATTATGTATGTGTGTATTCTTGTGTTTGTATGTTTGCATGTGTGTATGTGTGTATGTGTGTGTGTTTATGCATGTATGTATGTATGTACGTATGTATGTTTGTATGTATGCATGCATGTATGTATGCATGTATGTATGTATGTGTGTATTCTTGTGTTTGTATGTTTGCATGCGTGTATGTGTGTATTATGTATGTGTGTATGTGTGTATGTGTATGCATGTATGTATGTATGTATGTATGTACGTATGTATGTATGTTTGTATGCATGAATGTCAGTATGTGTGTGTGTTTGTGTATGTGTGTATTATGTATGTGTGTATTCGTGTGTTTGTATGTTTGCATGTGTGTCTGTGTGTATTATGTATGTGTGTATGTGTGTGTGTATGTATGCATGTGTGTATTTGTGTGTTTGTATGTATGCATGCATGTATGTGTGTATTTGTGTGTTTGTATGTATGCATGCATGTATGTATGTATGTATGTATGCATGCATGTATGTATGTGTGTGTGTTTGTGTATAGGTTAGGTAAGGTTAGGTTAGGTTAGGTTAGGTTAGGTTAGGTTAGGTTAGGTTAGGTTAGGTTAGGTTCGGTTAGGTTAGGTTAGGTTAGGTTAGGTTAGGTTAGGTACGTATGTATGTTTGTATGTATGCATGCATGTATGTATGTATGTATGCATGTGTGTATTATGTATGTGTGTATGTATGTATGTATGCATGCATGTATGTATGTGTGTGTGTGTGTTTGTGTATGTGTGTATTATGTATGTGTGTATTCGTGTGTTTGTATGTTTGCACGTGTGTATGTGTGTATTATGTATGTGTGTATGTGTGTGTGTGTATGCATGTATGTATGTGAGTACGTATGTATGTTTGTATGTATGCATGCATGTTTGCATGCATGTATGTATGTATGTATGTGTGTGTGTTTGTGTATGTGTGTATTTGTGTGGGTGTGTGTGTGTGTATGTGTGTATTATGTATGTGTGTTTGTGTGTGTTTGTATGTTTGCATGTCTGTATTTGTGTGTGTGTATGTATGTACGTATGTATGTTTGTATGTATGCATGCATGTATGTATGTATGTATGTGTGTGTTTGTGTATGTGTGTATTTGTGTGGGTGTGTGTGTGTGTATGTGTGTATTATGTATGTGTGTTTGTGTGTGTTTGTATATTTGCATGTGTGTATTTGTGTGTGTGTATGTATGGACGTATGTATGTTTGTATGTATGCATGCATGTATGTATGTATGTATGTATGTGTTTGTGTATGTGTGTATTATGTATGTGTATGTATGCATGTGTGTATACATGCATGTATGTATGTATGTATGTATGTGTGTGTGTATGCATGTATGTATGTATGTTTGTATGTATGCATGCATTTACGTATGTGTGTGTGTGTTTGTGTATGTGTGTATTATGTATGTGTGTATTCTAGGTTAGGTTAGGTTCGGTTAGGTTAGGTTAGGTTAGGTTAGGTTAGGTTAGGTAAGGTTAGGTTAGGTTAGGTTAGGTTAGGTACGTATGTATGTTTGTATGTATGCATGCATGTATGTGTGTGTGTGTGTTTGTGTATGTGTGTATTATGTATGTGTGTATTCGTGTGTTTGTATGTTTGCACGTGTGTATGTGTGTATTATGTATGTGTGTATGTGTGTGTGTGTATGCATGTATGTATGTGTGTACGTATGTATGTTTGTATGTATGCATGCATGTTTGCATGCATGTATGTATGTATGTATGTGTGTGTGTTTGTGTATGTGTGTATTTGTGTGGGTGTGTGTGTGTGTATGTGTGTATTATGTATGTGTGTTTGTGTGTGTTTGTATGTTTGCATGTGTGTATTTGTGTGTGTGTATGTATGTACGTATGTATGTTTGTATGTATGCATGCATGTATGTATGTATGTATGTATGTGTTTGTGTATGTGTGTATTGTGTATGTGTATGTATGCATGTGTGTATGCATGCATGTATGTATGTATGTATGTATGTGTGTGTGTGTATGCATGTATGTATGTATAGTTGTATGTATGCATGCATTTACGTATGTGTGTGTGTTTGTGTATGTGTGTATTATGTATGTGTGTATTCTTGTGTTTGTATGTTTGCATGTGTGTATGTGTGTATGTGTTTGTGTTTATGCATGTATGTATGTATGTACGTATGTATGTTTGTATGTATGCATGCATGTATGTATGCATGTATGTATGTATGTGTGTATTCTTGTGTTTGTATGTTTGCATGCGTGTATGTGTGTATTATGTATGTGTGTATGTGTGTATGTGTATGCATGTATGTATGTATGTATGTATGTACGTATGTATGTATGTTTGTATGCATGAATGTCAGTATGTGTGTGTGTTTGTGTATGTGTGTATTATGTATGTGTGTATTCGTGTGTTTGTATGTTTGCATGTGTGTCTGTGTGTATTATGTATGTGTGTATGTGTGTGTGTATGTATGCATGTGTGTATTTGTGTGTTTGTATGTATGCATGCATGTATGTATGTATGTATGTATGCATGCATGTATGTATGTGTGTGTGTTTGTGTATAGGTTAGGTAAGGTTAGGTTAGGTTAGGTTAGGTTAGGTTAGGTTAGGTTAGGTTAGGTTAGGTTAGGTTCGGTTAGGTTAGGTTATGTTAGGTTAGGTTAGGTTAGGTTAGGTAAGGTTAGGTTAGGTTAGGTTAGGTTAGGTACGTATGTATGTTTGTATGTATGCATGCATGTATGTATGTATGTATGCATGTGTGTATTATGTATGTGTGTATGTATGTATGTATGCATGCATGTATGTATGTGTGTGTGTGTGTTTGTGTATGTGTGTATTATGTATGTGTGTATTCGTGTGTTTGTATGTTTGCATGTGTGTATGTGTGTATTATGTATGTGTGTATGTGTGTGTGTGTATGCATGTATGTATGTATAGTTGTATGTATGCATGCATTTACGTATGTGTGTGTGTGTTTGTGTATGTGTGTATTATGTATGTGTGTATTCTTGTGTTTGTATGTTTGCATGTGTGTATGTGTGTATGTGTGTGTGTTTATGCATGTATGTATGTATGTACGTATGTATGTTTGTATGTATGCATGCATGTATGTATGTATGTATGTATGCATGCATGTATGTATGTGTGTGTGTTTGTGTATAGGTTAGGTTAGGTTAGGTTAGGTTAGGTTAGGTTAGGTGAGGTTAGGTTAGGTTAGGTTAGGTTAGGTTAGGTTAGGTTAGGTTAGGTTCGGTTCGGTTAGGTTAGGTTAGGTTAGGTTAGGTTAGGTAAGGTTAGGTTAGGTTAGGTTAGGTTAGGTACGTATGTATGTTTGTATGTATGCATGCATGTATGTATGTATGTATGAATGTGTGTATTATGTATGTGTGTATGTATGTATGTATGCATGCATGTATGTATGTGTGTGTGTGTGTGTTTGTGTATGTGTGTATTATGTATGTGTGTATTCGTGTGTTTGTATGTTTGCACGTGTGTATGTGTGTATTATGTATGTGTGTATGTGTGTGTGTGTATGCATGTATGTATGTGAGTACGTATGTATGTTTGTATGTATGCATGCATGTTTGCATGCATGTATGTATGTATGTATGTGTGTGTGTTTGTGTATGTGTGTATTTGTGTGGGTGTGTGTGTGTGTATGTGTGTATTATGTATGTGTGTTTGTGTGTGTTTGTATGTTTGCATGTGTGTATTTGTGTGTGTGTATGTATGTACGTATGTATGTTTGTATGTATGCATGCATGTATGTATGTATGTATGTGTGTGTGTTTGTATGTTTGCATGTGTGTATTTGTGTGTGTGTATGAATGTACGTATGTATGTTTGTATGTATGCATGCATGTATGTATGTATGTATGTATGTGTTTGTGTATGTGTGTATTATGTATGTGTATGTATGCATGTGTGTATGCATGCATGTATGTATGTATGTATGTATGTGTGTGTGTGTATGCATGTATGTATGTATAGTTGTATGTATGCATGCATTTACGTATGTGTGTGTGTGTTTGTGTATGTGTGTATTATGTATGTGTGTATTCTTGTGTTTGTATGTTTGCATGTGTGTATGTGTGTATGTGTGTGTGTTTATGCATGTATGTATGTATGTACGTATGTATGTTTGTATGTATGCATGCATGTATGTATGCATGTATGTATGTATGTGTGTATTCTTGTGTTTGTATGTTTGCATGCGTGTATGTGTGTATTATGTATGTGTGTATGTGTGTATGTGTATGCATGTATGTATGTATGTATGTATGTACGTATGTATGTATGTTTGTATGCATGAATGTCAGTATGTGTGTGTGTTTGTGTATGTGTGTATTATGTATGTGTGTATTCGTGTGTTTGTATGTTTGCATGTGTGTCTGTGTGTATTATGTATGTGTGTATGTGTGTGTGTATGTATGCATGTGTGTATTTGTGTGTTTGTATGTATGCATGCATGTATGTATTTATGTATGTATGCATGCATGTATGTATGTGTGTGTGTTTGTGTATAGGTTAGGTTAGGTTAGGTTAGGTAAGGTTAGGTTAGGTTAGGTTAGGTTAGGTTAGGTTAGGTTTGGTTAGGTTAGGTTCGGTTAGGTTAGGTTAGGTTAGGTTAGGTTAGGTTAGGTGAGGTTAGGTTAGGTTAGGTTAGGTTAGGTACGTATGTATGTTTGTATGTATGCATGCATGTATGTATGTATGTATGCATGTGTGTATTATGTATGTGTGTATGTATGTATGTATGCATGCATGTATGTATGTGTGTGTGTGTGTGTTTGTGTATGTGTGTATTATGTATGTGTGTATTCGTGTGTTTGTATGTTTGCACGTGTGTATGTGTGTATTATGTATGTGTGTATGTGTGTGTGTGCATGCATGTATGTATGTGAGTACGTATGTATGTTTGTATGTATGCATGCATGTTTGCATGCATGTATGTATGTATGTATGTGTGTGTGTTTGTGTATGTGTGTATTTGTGTGGGTGTGTGTGTGTGTATGTGTGTATTATGTATGTGTGCTTGTGTGTGTTTGTATGTTTGCATGTGTGTATTTGTGTGTGTGTATGTATGTTCGTATGTATGTTTGTATGTATGCATGCATGTATGTATGCATGTATGTATGTATGTGTGTATTCTTGTGTTTGTATGTTTGCATGCGTGTATGTGTGTATTATGTATGTGTGTATGTGTGTTTGTGTGTATGTGTATGCATGTATGTATGTATGTATGTATGTACGTATGTATGTATGTTTGTATGCATGCATGTATGTATGTGTGTGTGTTTGTGTATGTGTGTATTATGTATGTGTGTATTCGTGTGTTTGTATGTTTGCATGTGTGTATGTGTGTATTATGTATGTGTGTATGTGTGTGTGTGTATGCATGTATGTATGTATGTATGTATGTATGTATCTGTGTGTGTTTGTGTATGTGTGTATTATGTATGTGTGTATTTGTGTGTGTGTATGTATGCATGTATGTATGTATGTATGTATGTGTGTGTGTGTATGCATGTATGTATGTATAGTTGTATGTATGCATGCATTTACGTATGTGTGTGTGTTTGTGTATGTGTGTATTATGTATGTGTGTATTCTTGTGTTTGTATATTTGCATGTGTGTATGTGTGTATGTGTTTGTGTTTATGCATGTATGTATGTATGTACGTATGTATGTTTGTATGTATGCATGCATGTATGTATGCATGTATGTATGTATGTGTGTATTCTTGTGTTTGTATGTTTGCATGCGTGTATGTGTGTATTATGTATGTGTGTATGTGTGTATGTGTATGCATGTATGTATGTATGTATGTATGTACGTATGTATGTATGTTTGTATGCATGAATGTCAGTATGTGTGTGTGTTTGTGTATGTGTGTATTATGTATGTGTGTATTCGTGTGTTTGTATGTTTGCATGTGTGTCTGTGTGTATTATGTATGTGTGTATGTGTGTGTGTATGTATGCATGTGTGTATTTGTGTGTTTGTATGTATGCATGCATGTATGTATGTATGTATGTATGCATGCATGTATGTATGTGTGTGTGTTTGTGTATAGGTTAGGTTAGGTTAGGTTAGGTTAGGTTAGGTTAGGTTAGGTTAGGTTCGGTTAGGTTAGGTTAGGTTAGGTTAGGTTAGGTTAGGTTAGGTAAGGTTAGGTTAGGTTAGGTTAGGTTAGGTACGTATGTATGTTTGTATGTATGCATGCATGTATTTATGTATGTATGCATGTGTGTATTATGTATGTGTGTATGTATGTATGTATGCATGCATGTATGTATGTGTGTGTGTGTGTGTTTGTGTATGTGTGTATTATGTATGTGTGTATTCGTGTGTTTGTATGTTTGCACGTGTGTATGTGTGTATTATGTATGTGTGTATGTGTGTGTGTGTATGCATGTATGTATGTGAGTACGTATGTATGTTTGTATGTATGCATGCATGTTTGCATGCATGTATGTATGTATGTATGTGTGTGTGTTTGTGTATGTGTGTATTTGTGTGGGTGTGTGTGTGTGTATGTGTGTATTATGTATGTGTGTTTGTGTGTGTTTGTATGTTTGCATGTGTGTATTTGTGTGTGTGTATGTATGTTCGTATGTATGTTTGTATGTATGCATGCATGTATGTATGCATGTATGTATGTATGTGTGTATTCTTGTGTTTGTATGTTTGCATGCGTGTATGTGTGTATTATGTATGTGTGTATGTGTGTTTGTGTGTATGTGTATGCATGTATGTATGTATGTATGTATGTACGTATGTATGTATGTTTGTATGCATGCATGTATGTATGTGTGTGTGTTTGTGTATGTGTGTATTATGTATGTGTGTATTCGTGTGTTTGTATGTTTGCATGTGTGTATGTGTGTATTATGTATGTGTGTATGTGTGTGTGTGTATGCATGTATGTATGTATGTATGTATGTATGTATCTGTGTGTGTTTGTGTATGTGTGTATTTTGTATGTGTGTATTTGTGTGTGTGTATGTATGCACGTGTGTATGCATGCATGTACGTATGTATGTATGTATGTGTGTGTGTTCGTGTATGTGTGTATTATGTATGTGTGTATGTATGTATGTATGCATGCATGTATGTATGTGTGTGTGTGTGTTTGTGTATGTGTGTATTATGTATGTGTGTATTCGTGTGTTTGTATGTTTGCACGTGTGTATGTGTGTATTATGTATGTGTGTATGTGTGTGTGTGTATGCATGTATGTATGTGAGTACGTATGTATGTTTGTATGTATGCATGCATGTTTGCATGCATGTATGTATGTATGTATGTGTGTGTGTTTGTGTATGTGTGTATTTGTGTGGGTGTGTGTGTGTGTATGTGTGTATTATGTATGTGTGCTTGTGTGTGTTTGTATGTTTGCATGTGTGTATTTGTGTGTGTGTATGTATGTTCGTATGTATGTTTGTATGTATGCATGCATGTATGTATGTATGTATGTGTGTGTGTTTGTGTATGTGTGTATTTGTGTGGGTGTGTGTGTGTGTGTATGTGTGTATTATGTATGTGTGTTTGTGTGTGTTTGTATGTTTGCATGTGTGTATTTGTGTGTGTGTATGAATGTACGTATGTATGTTTGTATGTATGCATGCATGTATGTATGTATGTATGTATGTGTTTGTGTATGTGTGTATTATGTATGTGTATGTATGCATGTGTGTATGCATGCATGTATGTATGTATGTATGTATGTATGTGTGTGTGTGTATGCATGTATGTATGTATAGTTGTATGTATGCATGCATTTACGTATGTGTGTGTGTGTTTGTGTATGTGTGTATTATGTATGTGTGTATTCTTGTGTTTGTATGTTTGCATGTGTGTATGTGTGTATGTGTGTGTGTTTATGCATGTATGTATGTATGTACGTATGTATGTTTGTATGTATGCATGCATGTATGTATGCATGTATGTATGTATG
This sequence comes from Arctopsyche grandis, assembly GCF_051622035.1. NCBI lineage: Eukaryota > Metazoa > Arthropoda > Insecta > Trichoptera > Hydropsychidae > Arctopsyche > Arctopsyche grandis. The sequence goes on along the minus strand of NW_027518449.1, from coordinate 238,630 downwards.
TGTGTATTCTTGTGTTTGTATGTTTGCATGCGTGTATGTGTGTATTATGTATGTGTGTATGTGTGTATGTGTATGCATGTATGTATGTATGTATGTATGTACGTATGTATGTATGTTTGTATGCATGAATGTCAGTATGTGTGTGTGTTTGTGTATGTGTGTATTATGTATGTGTGTATTCGTGTGTTTGTATGTTTGCATGTGTGTCTGTGTGTATTATGTATGTGTGTATGTGTGTGTATGTATGCATGTGTGTATTTGTGTGTTTGTATGTATGCATGCATGTATGTATTTATGTATGTATGCATGCATGTATGTATGTAGGTGTGTTTTTGTATAGGTTAGGTTAGGTTAGGTTAGGTAAGGTAAGGTTAGGTTAGGTTAGGTTAGGTTAGGTTTGGTTAGGTTAGGTTCGGTTAGGTTAGGTTAGGTTAGGTTAGGTTAGGTTAGGTAAGGTTAGGTTAGGTTAGGTTAGGTTAGGTACGTATGTATGTTTGTATGTATGCATGCATGTATGTATGTATGTATGCATGTGTGTATTATGTATGTGTGTATGTATGTATGTATGCATGCATGTATGTATGTGTGTGTGTGTGTTTGTGTATGTGTGTTTTATGTATGTGTGTATTCGTGTGTTTGTATGTTTGCACGTGTGTATGTGTGTATTATGTATGTGTGTATGTGTGTGTGTGTATGCATGTATGTATGTGAGTACGTATGTATGTTTGTATGTATGCATGCATGTTTGCATGCATGTATGTATGTATGTATGTGTGTGTGTTTGTGTATGTGTGTATTTGTGTGGGTGTGTGTGTGTGTATGTGTGTATTATGTATGTGTGTTTGTGTGTGTTTGTATGTTTGCATGTGTGTATTTGTGTGTGTGTATGTATGTTCGTATGTATGTTTGTATGTATGCAGGCATGTATGTATGCATGTATGTATGTATGTGTGTTTTCTTGTGTTTGTATGTTTGCATGCGTGTATGTGTGTATTATGTATGTGTGTATGTGTGTTTGTGTGTATGTGTATGCATGTATGTATGTATGTATGTATGTACGTATGTATGTATGTTTGTATGCATGCATGTATGTATGTGTTTGTGTTTGTGTATGTGTGTATTATGTATGTGTGTATTCGTGTGTTTGTATGTTTGCATGTGTGTATGTGTGTATTATGTATGTGTGTATGTGTGTGTGTGTATGCATGTATGTATGTATGTATGTATGTATGTATCTGTGTGTGTTTGTGTATGTGTGTATTATGTATGTGTGTATTTGTGTGTGTGTATGTATGCACGTGTGTATGCATGCATGTACGTATGTATGTATGTATGTGTGTGTGTTCGTGTATGTGTGTATTATATATGTGTGTATGTATGTATGTATGCATGCATGTATGTATGTGTGTGTGTGTGTTTGTGTATGTGCGTATTATGTATGTGTGTATTCGTGTGTTTGTATGTTTGCACGTGTGTATGTGTGTATTATGTATGTGTGTATGTGTGTGTGTGTATGCATGTATGTATGTGTGTACGTATGTATGTTTGTATGTATGCATGCATGTTTGCATGCATGTATGTATGTATGTATGTGTGTGTGTTTGTGTATGTGTGTATTTGTGTGGGTGTGTGTGTGTGTATGTGTGTATTATGTATGTGTGTTTGTGTGTGTTTGTATGTTTGCATGTGTGTATTTGTGTGTGTGTATGTATGTACGTATGTATGTTTGTATGTATGCATGCATGTATGTATGTATGTATGTGTGTGTGTTTGTGTATGTGTGTATTTGTGTGGGTGTGTGTGTGTGTGTATGTGTGTATTATGTATGTGTGTTTGTGTGTGTTTGTATGTTTGCATGTGTGTATTTGTGTGTGTGTATGAATGTACGTATGTATGTTTGTATGTATGCATGCATGTATGTATGTATGTATGTATGTGTTTGTGTATGTGTGTATTATGTATGTGTATGTATGCATGTGTGTATGCATGCATGTATGTATGTATGTATGTATGTGTGTGTGTGTATGCATGTATGTATGTATAGTTGTATGTATGCATGCATTTACGTATGTGTGTGTGTGTTTGTGTATGTGTGTATTATTTATGTGTGTATTCTTGTGTTTGTATGTTTGCATGTGTGTATGTGTGTATGTGTGTGTGTTTATGCATGTATGTATGTATGTACGTATGTATGTTTGTATGTATGCATGCATGTTTGCATGCATGTATGTATGTATGTATGTGTGTGTGTTTGTGTATGTGTGTATTTGTGTGGGTGTGTGTGTGTGTATGTGTGTATTATGTATGTGTGTTTGTGTGTGTTTGTATGTTTGCATGTGTGTATTTGTGTGTGTGTATGTATGTTCGTATGTATGTTTGTATGTATGCATGCATGTATGTATGCATGTATGTATGTATGTGTGTATTCTTGTGTTTGTATGTTTGCATGCGTGTATGTGTGTATTATGTATGTGTGTATGTGTGTTTGTGTGTATGTGTATGCATGTATGTATGTATGTATGTATGTACGTATGTATGTATGTTTGTATGCATGCATGTATGTATGTGTGTGTGTTTGTGTATGTGTGTATTATGTATGTGTGTATTCGTGTGTTTGTATGTTTGCATGTGTGTATGTGTGTATTATGTATGTGTGTATGTGTGTGTGTGTATGCATGTATGTATGTGTGTACGTATGTATGTTTGTATGTATGCATGCATGTTTGCATGCATGTATGTATGTATGTATGTGTGTGTGTTTGTGTATGTGTGTATTTGTGTGGGTGTGTGTGTGTGTATGTGTGTATTATGTATGTGTGTTTGTGTGTGTTTGTGTGTGTTTGTATGTTTGCATGTGTGTATTTGTGTGTGTGTATGTATGTACGTATGTATGTTTGTATGTATGCATGCATGTATGTATGTATGTATGTGTGTGTGTTTGTGTATGTGTGTATTTGTGTGGGTGTGTGTGTGTGTGTATGTGTGTATTATGTATGTGTGTTTGTGTGTGTTTGTATGTTTGCATGTGTGTATTTGTGTGTGTGTATGAATGTACGTATGTATGTTTGTATGTATGCATGCATGTATGTATGTATGTATGTATGTGTTTGTGTATGTGTGTATTATGTATGTGTATGTATGCATGTGTGTATGCATGCATGTATGTATGTATGTATGTATGTGTGTGTGTGTATGCATGTATGTATGTATAGTTGTATGTATGCATGCATTTACGTATGTGTGTGTGTGTTTGTGTATGTGTGTATTATGTATGTGTGTATTCTTGTGTTTGTATGTTTGCATGTGTGTATGTGTGTATGTGTGTGTGTTTATGCATGTATGTATGTATGTACGTATGTATGTTTGTATGTATGCATGCATGTTTGCATGCATGTATGTATGTATGTATGTGTGTGTGTTTGTGTATGTGTGTATTTGTGTGGGTGTGTGTGTGTGTGTATGTGTGTATTATGTATGTGTGTTTGTGTGTGTTTGTATGTTTGCATGTGTGTATTTGTGTGTGTGTTTGTATGTAAGCATGCATGTATGTATGTATGTATGTATGCATGCATGTATGTATGTGTGTGTGTTTGTGTATAGGTTAGGTTAGGTTAGGTAAGGTTAGGTTAGGTTAGGTTAGGTTAGGTTAGTTAAGGTAAGGTTAGGTTCGGTTAGGTTAGGTTAGGTTAGGTTAGGTTAGGTTTGGTAAGGTTAGGTTAGGTTAGGTTAGGTTAGGTACGTATGTATGTTTGTATGTATGCATGCATGTATGTATGTATGTATGCATGTGTGTATTATGTATGTGTGTATGTATGTATGTATGCATGCATGTATGTATGTGTGTGTGTGTTTGTGTATGTGTGTATTATGTATGTGTGTATTCGTGTGTTTGTATGTTTGCACGTGTGTATATGTGTATGTGTGTGTGTGTATGCATGTATGTATGTGAGTACGTATGTATGTTTGTATGTATGCATGCATGTTTGCATGCATGTATGTATGTATGTATGTGTGTGTGTTTGTGTATGTGTGTATTTGTGTGGGTGTGTGTGTGTGTATGTGTGTATTATGTATGTGTGTTTGTGTGTGTTTGTATGTTTGCATGTGTGTATTTGTGTGTGTGTATGTATGTACGTATGTATGTTTGTATGTATGCATGCATGTATGTATGTATGTATGTGTGTGTTTGTGTATGTGTGTATTTGTGTGGATGTGTGTGTGTGTATGTGTGTATTATGTATGTGTGTTTGTGTGTGTTTGTATATTTGCATGTGTGTATTTGTGTGTGTGTATGTATGTACGTATGTATGTTTGTATGTATGCATGCATGTATGTATGTATGTATGTATGTGTTTGTGTATGTGTGTATTATGTATGTGTATGTATGCATGTGTGTATACATGCATGTATGTATGTATGTATGTATGTGTGTGTGTATGCATGTATGTATGTATGTTTGTATGTATGCATGCATTTACGTATGTGTGTGTGTGTTTGTGTATGTGTGTATTATGTATGTGTGTATTCTAGGTTAGGTTAGGTTCGGTTAGGTTAGGTTAGGTTAGGTTAGGTTAGGTTAGGTTAGGTTAGGTAAGGTTAGGTTAGGTTAGGTTAGGTTAGGTACGTATGTATGTTTGTATGTATGCATGCATGTATGTGTGTGTGTGTGTTTGTGTATGTGTGTATTATGTATGTGTGTATTCGTGTGTTTGTATGTTTGCACGTGTGTATGTGTGTATTATGTATGTGTGTATGTGTGTGTGTGTATGCATGTATGTATGTATGTACGTATGTATGTTTGTATGTATGCATGCATGTTTGCATGCATGTATGTATGTATGTATGTGTGTGTGTTTGTGTATGTGTGTATTTGTGTGGGTGTGTGTGTGTGTATGTGTGTATTATGTATGTGTGTTTGTGTGTGTTTGTATGTTTGCATGTGTGTATTTGTGTGTGTGTATGTATGTACGTATGTATGTTTGTATGTATGCATGCATGTATGTATGTATGTATGTATGTGTTTGTGTATGTGTGTATTATGTATGTGTATGTATGCATGTGTGTATGCATGCATGTATGTATGTATGTATGTATGTGTGTGTGTGTATGCATGTATGTATGTATAGTTGTATGTATGCATGCATTTACGTATGTGTGTGTGTGTTTGTGTATGTGTGTATTATGTATGTGTGTATTCTTGTGTTTGTATGTTTGCATGTGTGTATGTGTGTATGTGTTTGTGTTTATGCATGTATGTATGTATGTACGTATGTATGTTTGTATGTATGCATGCATGTATGTATGCATGTATGTATGTATGTGTGTATTCTTGTGTTTGTATGTTTGCATGCGTGTATGTGTGTATTATGTATGTGTGTATGTGTGTATGTGTATGCATGTATGTATGTATGTATGTATGTACGTATGTATGTATGTTTGTATGCATGAATGTCAGTATGTGTGTGTGTTTGTGTATGTGTGTATTATGTATGTGTGTATTCGTGTGTTTGTATGTTTGCATGTGTGTCTGTGTGTATTATGTATGTGTGTATGTGTGTGTGTATGTATGCATGTGTGTATTTGTGTGTTTGTATGTATGCATGCATGTATGTATGTATGTATGTATGCATGCATGTATGTATGTGTGTGTGTTTGTGTATAGGTTAGGTTAGGTTAGGTTAGGTTAGGTTAGGTTAGGTTAGGTTAGGTTAGGTTAGGTTAGGTTAGGTTAGGTTAGGTTAGGTTAGGTTAGGTTAGGTTAGGTTAGGTTCGGTTAGGTTAGGTTAGGTTAGGTTAAGTTAGGTAAGGTTAGGTTAGGTTAGGTTAGGTTAGGTCCGTATGTATGTTTGTATGTATGCATGCATGTATTTATGTATGTATGCATGTGTGTATTATGTATGTGTGTATGTATGTATGTATGCATGCATGTATGTATGTGTGTGTGTGTGTGTTTGTGTATGTGTGTATGATGTATGTGTGTATTCGTGTGTTTGTATGTTTGCACGTGTGTATGTGTGTATTATGTATGTGTGTATGTGTGTGTGTGTATGCATGTATGTATGTGAGTACGTATGTATGTTTGTATGTATGCATGCATGTTTGCATGCATGTATGTATGTATGTATGTGTGTGTGTTTGTGTATGTGTGTATTTGTGTGGGTGTGTGTGTGTGTATGTGTGTATTATGTATGTGTGTTTGTGTGTGTTTGTATGTTTGCATGTGTGTATTTGTGTGTGTGTATGTATGTTCGTATGTATGTTTGTATGTATGCATGCATGTATGTATGCATGTATGTATGTATGTGTGTATTCTTGTGTTTGTATGTTTGCATGCGTGTATGTGTGTATTATGTATGTGTGTATGTGTGTTTGTGTGTATGTGTATGCATGTATGTATGTATGTATGTATGTACGTATGTATGTATGTTTGTATGCATGCATGTATGTATGTGTGTGTGTTTGTGTATGTGTGTATTATGTATGTGTGTATTCGTGTGTTTGTATGTTTGCATGTGTGTATGTGTGTATTATGTATGTGTGTATGTGTGTGTGTGTATGCATGTATGTATGTATGTATGTATGTATGTATCTGTGTGTGTTTGTGTATGTGTGTATTATGTATGTGTGTATTTGTGTGTGTGTATGTATGCACGTGTGTATGCATGCATGTACGTATGTATGTATGTATGTGTGTGTGTTCGTGTATGTGTGTATTATGTATGTGTGTATGTATGTATGTATGCATGCATGTATGTATGTGTGTGTGTGTGTTTGTGTATGTGTGTATTATGTATGTGTGTATTCGTGTGTTTGTATGTTTGCATGTGTGTATGTGTGTATGTGTGTGTGTTTATGCATGTATGTATGTATGTACGTATGTATGTTTGTATGTATGCATGCATGTATGTATGCATGTATGTATGTATGTGTGTATTCTTGTGTTTGTATGTTTGCATGCGTGTATGTGTGTATTATGTATGTGTGTATGTGTGTATGTGTATGCATGTATGTATGTATGTATGTATGTACGTATGTATGTATGTTTGTATGCATGAATGTCAGTATGTGTGTGTGTTTGTGTATGTGTGTATTATGTATGTGTGTATTCGTGTGTTTGTATGTTTGCATGTGTGTCTGTGTGTATTATGTATGTGTGTATGTGTGTGTGTATGTATGCATGTGTGTATTTGTGTGTTTGTATGTATGCATGCATGTATGTATGTATGTATGTATGCATGCATGTATGTATGTGTGTGTGTTTGTGTATAGGTTAGGTTAGGTTAGGTTAGGTTAGGTTAGGTTAGGTAAGGTTAGGTTAGGTTAGGTTAGGTTAGGTTAGGTTCGGTTAGGTTAGGTTAGGTTAGGTTAGGTTAGGTTAGGTTAGGTAAGGTTAGGTTAGGTTAGGTTAGGTTAGGTACGTATGTATGTATGCATGTGTGTATTATGTATGTGTGTATGTATGTATGTATGCATGCATGTATGTATGTGTGTGTGTGTGTTTGTGTATGTGTGTATTATGTATGTGTGTATTCGTGTGTTTGTATGTTTGCACGTGTGTATGTGTGTATTATGTATGTGTGTATGTGTGTGTGTGTATGCATGTATGTATGTGTGTACGTATGTATGTTTGTATGTATGCATGCATGTTTGCATGCATGTATGTATGTATGTATGTGTGTGTGTTTGTGTATGTGTGTATTTGTGTGGGTGTGTGTGTGTGTATGTGTGTATTATGTATGTGTGTTTGTGTGTGTTTGTATGTTTGCATGTCTGTATTTGTGTGTGTGTATGTATGTACGTATGTATGTTTGTATGTATGCATGCATGTATGTATGTATGTATGTGTGTGTGTTTGTGTATGTGTGTATTTGTGTGGGTGTGTGTCTGTGTATGTGTGTATTATGTATGTGTGTTTGTGTGTGTTTGTATGTTTGCATGTGTGTATTTGTGTGTGTGTTTGTATGTAAGCATGCATGTATGTATGTATGTATGTATGCATGCATGTATGTATGTGTGTGTGTTTGTGTAGAGGTTAGGTTAGGTTAGGTAAGGTTAGGTTAGGTTAGGTTAGGTTAGGTTAGTTTAGGTTAGGTTAGGTTCGGTTAGGTTAGGTTAGGTTAGGTTAGGTTAGGTTAGGTAAGGTTAGGTTAGGTTAGGTTAGGTTAGGTACGTATGTATGTTTGTATGTATGCATGCATGTATGTATGTATGTATGCATGTGTGTATTATGTATGTGTGTATGTATGTATGTATGCATGCATGTATGTATGTGTGTGTGTGTTTGTGTATGTGTGTATTATGTATGTGTGTATTCGTGTGTTTGTATGTTTGCACGTGTGTATATGTGTATGTGTGTGTGTGTATGCATGTATGTATGTGAGTACGTATGTATGTTTGTATGTATGCATGCATGTTTGCATGCATGTATGTATGTATGTATGTGTGTGTGTTTGTGTATGTGTGTATTTGTGTGGGTGTGTGTGTGTATGTGTGTATTATGTATGTGTGTTTGTGTGTGTTTGTATGTTTGCATGTGTGTATTTGTGTGTGTGTATGTATGTACGTATGTATGTTTGTATGTATGCATGCATGTATGTATGTATGTATGTGTGTGTTTGTGTATGTGTGTATTTGTGTGGGTGTGTGTGTGTGTATGTGTGTATTATGTATGTGTGTTTGTGTGTGTTTGTATATTTGCATGTGTGTATTTGTGTGTGTGTATGTATGTACGTATGTATGTTTGTATGTATGCATGCATGTATGTATGTATGTATGTATGTGTTTGTGTATGTGTGTATTATGTATGTGTATGTATGCATGTGTGTATACATGCATGTATGTATGTATGTATGTATGTGTGTGTGTATGCATGTATGTATGTATGTTTGTATGTATGCATGCATTTACGTATGTGTGTGTGTGTTTGTGTATGTGTGTATTATGTATGTGTGTATTCTAGGTTAGGTTAGGTTCGGTTAGGTTAGGTTAGGTTAGGTTAGGTTAGGTTAGGTAAGGTTAGGTTAGGTTAGGTTAGGTTAGGTACGTATGTATGTTTGTATGTATGCATGCATGTATGTGTGTGTGTGTGTTTGTGTATGTGTGTATTATGTATGTGTGTATTCGTGTGTTTGTATGTTTGCACGTGTGTATGTGTGTATTATGTATGTGTGTATGTGTGTGTGTGTATGCATGTATGTATGTGTGTACGTATGTATGTTTGTATGTATGCATGCATGTTTGCATGCATGTATGTATGTATGTATGTGTGTGTGTTTGTGTATGTGTGTATTTGTGTGGGTGTGTGTGTGTGTATGTGTGTATTATGTATGTGTGTTTGTGTGTGTTTGTATGTTTGCATGTGTGTATTTGTGTGTGTGTATGTATGTACGTATGTATGTTTGTATGTATGCATGCATGTATGTATGTATGTATGTATGTGTTTGTGTATGTGTGTATTATGTATGTGTATGTATGCATGTGTGTATGCATGCATGTATGTATGTATGTATGTATGTGTGTGTGTGTATGCATGTATGTATGTATAGTTGTATGTATGCATGCATTTACGTATGTGTGTGTGTGTTTGTGTATGTGTGTATTATGTATGTGTGTATTCTTGTGTTTGTATGTTTGCATGTGTGTATGTGTGTATGTGTTTGTGTTTATGCATGTATGTATGTATGTACGTATGTATGTTTGTATGTATGCATGCATGTATGTATGCATGTATGTATGTATGTGTGTATTCTTGTGTTTGTATGTTTGCATGCGTGTATGTGTGTATTATGTATGTGTGTATGTGTGTATGTGTATGCATGTATGTATGTATGTATGTATGTACGTATGTATGTATGTTTGTATGCATTAATGTCAGTATGTGTGTGTGTTTGTGTATGTGTGTATTATGTATGTGTGTATTCGTGTGTTTGTATGTTTGCATGTGTGTCTGTGTGTATTATGTATGTGTGTATGTGTGTGTGTATGTATGCATGTGTGTATTTGTGTGTTTGTATGTATGCATGCATGTATGTATGTATGTATGTATGCATGCATGTATGTATGTGTGTGTGTTTGTGTATAGGTTAGGTTAGGTTAGGTTAGGTTAGGTTAGGTTAGGTTAGGTTAGGTTAGGTTAGGTTAGGTTAGGTTAGGTTAGGTTAGGTTAGGTTAGGTTCGGTTAGGTTAGGTTAGGTTAGGTTAGGTTAGGTAAGGTTAGGTTAGGTTAGGTTAGGTTAGGTACGTATGTATGTTTGTATGTATGCATGCATGTATTTATGTATGTATGCATGTGTGTATTATGTATGTGTGTATGTATGTATGTATGCATGCATGTATGTATGTGTGTGTGTGTGTGTTTGTGTATGTGTGTATTATGTATGTGTGTATTCGTGTGTTTGTATGTTTGCATGTGTGTATGTGTGTATTATGTATGTGTGTATGTGTGTGTGTGTATGCATGTATGTATGTATGTATGTATGTATGTATCTGTGTGTGTTTGTGTATGTGTGTATTATGTATGTGTGTATTTGTGTGTGTGTATGTATGCACGTGTGTATGCATGCATGTACGTATGTATGTATGTATGTGTGTGTGTTCGTGTATGTGTGTATTATGTATGTGTGTATGTATGTATGTATGCATGCATGTATGTATGTGTGTGTGTGTGTTTGTGTATGTGTGTATTATGTATGTGTGTATTCGTGTGTTTGTATGTTTGCACGTGTGTATGTGTGTATTATGTATGTGTGTATGTGTGTGTGTGTATGCATGTATGTATGTGTGTACGTATGTATGTTTGTATGTATGCATGCATGTTTGCATGCATGTATGTATGTATGTATGTGTGTGTGTTTGTGTATGTGTGTATTTGTGTGGGTGTGTGTGTGTGTATGTGTGTATTATGTATGTGTGTTTGTGTGTGTTTGTATGTTTGCATGTGTGTATTTGTGTGTGTGTATGTATGTACGTATGTATGTTTGTATGTATGCATGCATGTATGTATGTATGTATGTGTGTGTGTTTGTGTATGTGTGTATTTGTGTGGGTGTGTGTGTGTGTGTATGTGTGTATTATGTATGTGTGTTTGTGTGTGTTTGTATGTTTGCATGTGTGTATTTGTGTGTGTGTATGAATGTACGTATGTATGTTTGTATGTATGCATGCATGTATGTATGTATGTATGTATGTGTTTGTGTATGTGTGTATTATGTATGTGTATGTATGCATGTGTGTATGCATGCATGTATGTATGTATGTATGTATGTATGTGTGTGTGTGTATGCATGTATGTATGTATAGTTGTATGTATGCATGCATTTACGTATGTGTGTGTGTGTTTGTGTATGTGTGTATTATGTATGTGTGTATTCTTGTGTTTGTATGTTTGCATGTGTGTATGTGTGTATGTGTGTGTGTTTATGCATGTATGTATGTATGTACGTATGTATGTTTGTATGTATGCATGCATGTATGTATGCATGTATGTATGTATGTGTGTATTCTTGTGTTTGTATGTTTGCATGCGTTTATGTGTGTATTATGTATGTGTGTATGTGTGTATGTGTATGCATGTATGTATGTATGTATGTATGTACGTATGTATGTATGTTTGTATGCATGAATGTCAGTATGTGTGTGTGTTTGTGTATGTGTGTATTATGTATGTGTGTATTCGTGTGTTTGTATGTTTGCATGTGTGTCTGTGTGTATTATGTATGTGTGTATGTGTGTGTGTATGTATGCATGTGTGTATTTGTGTGTTTGTATGTATGCATGCATGTATGTATTTATGTATGTATGCATGCATGTATGTATGTAGGTGTGTTTGTGTATAGGTTAGGTTAGGTTAGGTTAGGTAAGGTTAGGTTAGGTTAGGTTAGGTTAGGTTAGGTTTGGTTAGGTTAGGTTCGGTTAGGTTAGGTTAGGTTAGGTTAGGTTAGGTTAGGTAAGGTTAGGTTAGGTTAGGTTAGGTTAGGTACGTATGTATGTTTGTATGTATGCATGCATGTATGTATGTATGTATGCATGTGTGTATTATGTATGTGTGTATGTATGTATGTATGCATGCATGTATGTATGTGTGTGTGTGTGTTTGTGTATGTGTGTATTATGTATGTGTGTATTCGTGTGTTTGTATGTTTGCACGTGTGTATGTGTGTATTATGTATGTGTGTATGTGTGTGTGTGTATGCATGTATGTATGTGAGTACGTATGTATGTTTGTATGTATGCATGCATGTTTGCATGCATGTATGTATGTATGTATGTGTGTGTGTTTGTGTATGTGTGTATTTGTGTGGGTGTGTGTGTGTGTATGTGTGTATTATGTATGTGTGTTTGTGTGTGTTTGTATGTTTGCATGTCTGTATTTGTGTGTGTGTATGTATGTACGTATGTATGTTTGTATGTATGCATGCATGTATGTATGTATGTATGTGTGTGTTTGTGTATGTGTGTATTTGTGTGGGTGTGTGTGTGTGTATGTGTGTATTATGTTTGTGTGTTTGTGTGTGTTTGTATATTTGCATGTGTGTATTTGTGTGTGTGTATGTATGTACGTATGTATGTTTGTATGTATGCATGCATGTATGTATGTATGTATGTATGTGTTTGTGTATGTGTGTATTATGTATGTGTATGTATGCATGTGTGTATACATGCATGTATGTATGTATGTATGTATGTGTGTGTGTATGCATGTATGTATGTATGTTTGTATGTATGCATGCATTTACGTATGTGTGTGTGTGTTTGTGTATGTGTGTATTATGTATGTGTGTATTCTAGGTTAGGTTAGGTTCGGTTAGGTTAGGTTAGGTTAGGTTAGGTTAGGTTAGGTAAGGTTAGGTTAGGTTAGGTTAGGTTAGGTACGTATGTATGTTTGTATGTATGCATGCATGTATGTGTGTGTGTGTGTTTGTGTATGTGTGTATTATGTATGTGTGTATTCGTGTGTTTGTATGTTTGCACGTGTGTATGTGTGTATTATGTATGTGTGTATGTGTGTGTGTGTATGCATGTATGTATGTGTGTACGTATGTATGTTTGTATGTATGCATGCATGTTTGCATGCATGTATGTATGTATGTATGTGTGTGTGTTTGTGTATGTGTGTATTTGTGTGGGTGTGTGTGTGTGTATGTGTGTATTATGTATGTGTGTTTGTGTGTGTTTGTATGTTTGCATGTGTGTATTTGTGTGTGTGTATGTATGTTCGTATGTATGTTTGTATGTATGCATGCATGTATGTATGCATGTATGTATGTGTTTGTGTATGTGTGTATTATGTATGTGTATGTATGCATGTGTGTATGCATGCATGTATGTATGTATGTATGTATAGTTGTATGTATGCATGCATTTACGTATGTGTGTGTGTGTTTGTGTATGTGTGTATTATGTATGTGTGTATTCTTGTGTTTGTATGTTTGCATGTGTGTATGTGTGTATGTGTTTGTGTTTATGCATGTATGTATGTATGTACGTATGTATGTTTGTATGTATGCATGCATGTATGTATGCATGTATGTATGTATGTGTGTTTTCTTGTGTTTGTATGTTTGCATGCGTGTATGTGTGTATTATGTATGTGTGTATGTGTGTATGTGTATGCATGTATGTATGTATGTATGTATGTACGTATGTATGTATGTTTGTATGCATGAATGTCAGTATGTGTGTGTGTTTGTGTATGTGTGTATTATGTATGTGTGTATTCGTGTGTTTGTATGTTTGCATGTGTGTCTGTGTGTATTATGTATGTGTGTATGTGTGTGTGTATGTATGCATGTGTGTATTTGTGTGTTTGTATGTATGCATGCATGTATGTATGTATGTATGTATGCATGCATGTATGTATGTGTGTGTGTTTGTGTATAGGTTAGGTTAGGTTAGGTTAGGTTAGGTTAGGTTAGGTTAGGTTAGGTTAGGTTAGGTTAGGTTAGGTTCGGTTAGGTTAGGTTAGGTTAGGTTAGGTTAGGTTAGGTAAGGTTAGGTTAGGTTAGGTTAGGTTAGGTACGTATGTATGTTTGTATGTATGCATGCATGTATTTATGTATGTATGCATGTGTGTATTATGTATGTGTGTATGTATGTATGTATGCATGCATGTATGTATGTGTGTGTGTGTGTGTTTGTGTATGTGTGTATTATGTATGTGTGTATTCGTGTGTTTGTATGTTTGCACGTGGGGATGTGTGTATTATGTATGTGTGTATGTGTGTGTGTGTATGCATGTATGTATGTGAGTACGTATGTATGTTTGTATGTATGCATGCATGTTTGCATGCATGTATGTATGTATGTATGTGTGTGTGTTTGTGTATGTGTGTATTTGTGTGGGTGTGTGTGTGTGTATGTGTGTATTATGTATGTGTGTTTGTGTGTGTTTGTATGTTTGCATGTGTGTATTTGTGTGTGTGTATGTATGTTCGTATGTATGTTTGTATGTATGCATGCATGTATGTATGCATGTATGTATGTATGTGTGTATTCTTGTGTTTGTATGTTTGCATGCGTGTATGTGTGTATTATGTATGTGTGTATGTGTGTTTGTGTGTATGTGTATGCATGTATGTATGTATGTATGTATGTACGTATGTATGTATGTTTGTATGCATGCATGTATGTATGTGTGTGTGTTTGTGTATGTGTGTATTATGTATGTGTGTATTCGTGTGTTTGTATGTTTGCATGTGTGTATGTGTGTATTATGTATGTGTGTATGTGTGTGTGTGTATGCATGTATGTATGTATGTATGTATGTATGTATCTGTGTGTGTTTGTGTATGTGGGTATTATGTATGTGTGTATTTGTGTGTGTGTATGTATGCACGTGTGTATGCATGCATGTACGTATGTATGTATGTATGTGTGTGTGTTCGTGTATGTGTGTATTATGTATGTGTGTATGTATGTATGTATGCATGCATGTATGTATGTGTGTGTGTGTGTTTGTGTATGTGTGTATTATGTATGTGTGTATTCGTGTGTTTGTATGTTTGCACGTGTGTATGTGTGTATTATGTATGTGTGTATGTGTGTGTGTGTATGCATGTATGTATGTGTGTACGTATGTATGTTTGTATGTATGCATGCATGTTTGCATGCATGTATGTATGTATGTATGTGTGTGTGTTTGTGTATGTGTGTATTTGTGTGGGTGTGTGTGTGTGTATGTGTGTATTATGTATGTGTGTTTGTGTGTGTTTGTATGTTTGCATGTGTGTATTTGTGTGTGTGTATGTATGTACGTATGTATGTTTGTATGTATGCATGCATGTATGTATGTATGTATGTGTGTGTGTTTGTGTATGTGTGTATTTGTGTGGGTGTGTGTGTGTGTGTATGTGTGTATTATGTATGTGTGTTTGTGTGTGTTTGTATGTTTGCATGTGTGTATTTGTGTGTGTGTATGAATGTACGTATGTATGTTTGTATGTATGCATGCATGTATGTATGTATGTATGTATGTGTTTGTGTATGTGTGTATTATGTATGTGTATGTATGCATGTGTGTATGCATGCATGTATGTATGTATGTATGTATGTGTGTGTGTGTATGCATGTATGTATGTATAGTTGTATGTATGCATGCATTTACGTATGTGTGTGTGTGTTTGTGTATGTGTGTATTATGTATGTGTGTATTCTTGTGTTTGTATGTTTGCATGTGTGTATGTGTGTATGTGTGTGTGTTTATGCATGTATGTATGTATGTACGTATGTATGTTTGTATGTATGCATGCATGTTTGCATGCATGTATGTATGTATGTATGTGTGTGTGTTTGTGTATGTGTGTATTTGTGTGGGTGTGTGTGTGTGTATGTGTGTATTATGTATGTGTGTTTGTGTGTGTTTGTATGTTTGCATGTGTGTATTTGTGTGTGTGTATGTATGTTCGTATGTATGTTTGTATGTATGCATGCATGTATGTATGCATGTATGTATGTATGTGTGTATTCTTGTGTTTGTATGTTTGCATGCGTGTATGTGTGTATTATGTATGTGTGTATGTGTGTTTGTGTGTATGTGTATGCATGTATGTATGTATGTATGTATGTACGTATGTATGTATGTTTGTATGCATGCATGTATGTATGTGTGTGTGTTTGTGTATGTGTGTATTATGTATGTGTGTATTCGTGTGTTTGTATGTTTGCATGTGTGTATGTGTGTATTATGTATGTGTGTATGTGTGTGTGTGTATGCATGTATGTATGTATGTATGTATGTATGTATCTGTGTGTGTTTGTGTATGTGTGTATTATGTATGTGTGTATTTGTGTGTGTGTATGTATGCACGTGTGTATGCATGCATGTACGTATGTATGTATGTATGTGTGTGTGTTCGTGTATGTGTGTATTATATATGTGTGTATGTATGTATGTATGCATGCATGTATGTATGTGTGTGTGTGTGTTTGTGTATGTGCGTATTATGTATGTGTGTATTCGTGTGTTTGTATGTTTGCACGTGTGTATGTGTGTATTATGTATGTGTGTATGTGTGTGTGTGTATGCATGTATGTATGTGTGTACGTATGTATGTTTGTATGTATGCATGCATGTTTGCATGCATGTATGTATGTATGTATGTGTGTGTGTTTGTGTATGTGTGTATTTGTGTGGGTGTGTGTGTGTGTATGTGTGTATTATGTATGTGTGTTTGTGTGTGTTTGTATGTTTGCATGTGTGTATTTGTGTGTGTGTATGTATGTACGTATGTATGTTTGTATGTATGCATGCATGTATGTATGTATGTATGTGTGTGTGTTTGTGTATGTGTGTATTTGTGTGGGTGTGTGTGTGTGTGTATGTGTGTATTATGTATGTGTGTTTGTGTGTGTTTGTATGTTTGCATGTGTGTATTTGTGTGTGTGTATGAATGTACGTATGTATGTTTGTATGTATGCATGCATGTATGTATGTATGTATGTATGTGTTTGTGTATGTGTGTATTATGTATGTGTATGTATGCATGTGTGTATGCATGCATGTATGTATGTATGTATGTATGTGTGTGTGTGTATGCATGTATGTATGTATAGTTGTATGTATGCATGCATTTACGTATGTGTGTGTGTGTTTGTGTATGTGTGTATTATGTATGTGTGTATTCTTGTGTTTGTATGTTTGCATGTGTGTATGTGTGTATGTGTGTGTGTTTATGCATGTATGTATGTATGTACGTATGTATGTTCGTATGTATGCATGCATGTATGTATGCATGTATGTATGTATGTGTGTATTCTTGTGTTTGTATGTTTGCATGCGTGTATGTGTGTATTATGTATGTGTGTATGTGTGTATGTGTATGCATGTATGTATGTATGTATGTATGTACGTATGTATGTATGTTTGTATGCATGAATGTCAGTATGTGTGTGTGTTTGTGTATGTGTGTATTATGTATGTGTGTATTCGTGTGTTTGTATGTTTGCATGTGTGTCTGTGTGTATTATGTATGTGTGTATGTGTGTGTGTATGTATGCATGTGTGTATTTGTGTGTTTGTATGTATGCATGCATGTATGTATTTATGTATGTATGCATGCATGTATGTATGTGTGTGTGTTTGTGTATAGGTTAGGTTAGGTTAGGTTAGGTAAGGTTAGGTTAGGTTAGGTTAGGTTAGGTTAGGTTAGGTTAGGTTTGGTTAGGTTAGGTTCGGTTAGGTTAGGTTAGGTTAGGTTAGGTTAGGTTAGGTGAGGTTAGGTTAGGTTAGGTTAGGTTAGGTACGTATGTATGTTTGTATGTATGCATGCATGTATGTATGTATGTATGCATGTGTGTATTATGTATGTGTGTATGTATGTATGTATGCATGCATGTATGTATGTGTGTGTGTGTGTGTTTGTGTATGTGTGTATTATGTATGTGTGTATTCGTGTGTTTGTATGTTTGCACGTGTGTATGTGTGTATTATGTATGTGTGTATGTGTGTATGTGTATGCATGTATGTATGTATGTATGTATGTACGTATGTATGTATGTTTGTATGCATGAATGTCAGTATGTGTGTGTGTTTGTGTATGTGTGTATTATGTATGTGTGTATTCGTGTGTTTGTATGTTTGCATGTGTGTCTGTGTGTATTATGTATGTGTGTATGTGTGTGTGTATGTATGCATGTGTGTATTTGTGTGTTTGTATGTATGCATGCATGTATGTATGTATGTATGTATGCATGCATGTATGTATGTGTGTGTGTTTGTGTATAGGTTAGGTTAGGTTAGGTTAGGTTAGGTTAGGTTAGGTTAGGTTAGGTTAGGTTAGGTTAGGTTAGGTTAGGTTCGGTTAGGTTAGGTTAGGTTAGGTTAAGTTAGGTAAGGTTAGGTTAGGTTAGGTTAGGTTAGGTCCGTATGTATGTTTGTATGTATGCATGCATGTATTTATGTATGTATGCATGTGTGTATTATGTATGTGTGTATGTATGTATGTATGCATGCATGTATGTATGTGTGTGTGTGTGTGTTTGTGTATGTGTGTATGATGTATGTGTGTATTCGTGTGTTTGTATGTTTGCACGTGTGTATGTGTGTATTATGTATGTGTGTATGTGTGTGTGTGTATGCATGTATGTATGTGAGTACGTATGTATGTTTGTATGTATGCATGCATGTTTGCATGCATGTATGTATGTATGTATGTGTGTGTGTTTGTGTATGTGTGTATTTGTGTGGGTGTGTGTGTGTGTATGTGTGTATTATGTATGTGTGTTTGTGTGTGTTTGTATGTTTGCATGTGTGTATTTGTGTGTGTGTATGTATGTTCGTATGTATGTTTGTATGTATGCATGCATGTATGTATGCATGTATGTATGTATGTGTGTATTCTTGTGTTTGTATGTTTGCATGCGTGTATGTGTGTATTATGTATGTGTGTATGTGTGTTTGTGTGTATGTGTATGCATGTATGTATGTATGTATGTATGTACGTATGTATGTATGTTTGTATGCATGCATGTATGTATGTGTGTGTGTTTGTGTATGTGTGTATTATGTATGTGTGTATTCGTGTGTTTGTATGTTTGCATGTGTGTATGTGTGTATTATGTATGTGTGTATGTGTGTGTGTGTATGCATGTATGTATGTATGTATGTATGTATGTATCTGTGTGTGTTTGTGTATGTGTGTATTATGTATGTGTGTATTTGTGTGTGTGTATGTATGCACGTGTGTATGCATGCATGTACGTATGTATGTATGTATGTGTGTGTGTTCGTGTATGTGTGTATTATGTATGTGTGTATGTATGTATGTATGCATGCATGTATGTATGTGTGTGTGTGTGTTTGTGTATGTGTGTATTATGTATGTGTGTATTCGTGTGTTTGTATGTTTGCATGTGTGTATGTGTGTATGTGTGTGTGTTTATGCATGTATGTATGTATGTACGTATGTATGTTTGTATGTATGCATGCATGTATGTATGCATGTATGTATGTATGTGTGTATTCTTGTGTTTGTATGTTTGCATGCGTGTATGTGTGTATTATGTATGTGTGTATGTGTGTATGTGTATGCATGTATGTATGTATGTATGTATGTACGTATGTATGTATGTTTGTATGCATGAATGTCAGTATGTGTGTGTGTTTGTGTATGTGTGTATTATGTATGTGTGTATTCGTGTGTTTGTATGTTTGCATGTGTGTCTGTGTGTATTATGTATGTGTGTATGTGTGTGTGTATGTATGCATGTGTGTATTTGTGTGTTTGTATGTATGCATGCATGTATGTATGTATGTATGTATGCATGCATGTATGTATGTGTGTGTGTTTGTGTATAGGTTAGGTTAGGTTTGGTTAGGTTAGGTTAGGTTAGGTAAGGTTAGGTTAGGTTAGGTTAGGTTAGGTTAGGTTCGGTTAGGTTAGGTTAGGTTAGGTTAGGTTAGGTTAGGTTAGGTTAGGTAAGGTTAGGTTAGGTTAGGTTAGGTTAGGTACGTATGTATGTATGCATGTGTGTATTATGTATGTGTGTATGTATGTATGTATGCATGCATGTATGTATGTGTGTGTGTGTGTTTGTGTATGTGTGTATTATGTATGTGTGTATTCGTGTGTTTGTATGTTTGCACGTGTGTATGTGTGTATTATGTATGTGTGTATGTGTGTGTGTGTATGCATGTATGTATGTGTGTACGTATGTATGTTTGTATGTATGCATGCATGTTTGCATGCATGTATGTATGTATGTATGTGTGTGTGTTTGTGTATGTGTGTATTTGTGTGGGTGTGTGTGTGTGTATGTGTGTATTATGTATGTGTGTTTGTGTGTGTTTGTATGTTTGCATGTCTGTATTTGTGTGTGTGTATGTATGTACGTATGTATGTTTGTATGTATGCATGCATGTATGTATGTATGTATGTGTGTGTGTTTGTGTATGTGTGTATTTGTGTGGGTGTGTGTCTGTGTATGTGTGTATTATGTATGTGTGTTTGTGTGTGTTTGTATGTTTGCATGTGTGTATTTGTGTGTGTGTTTGTATGTAAGCATGCATGTATGTATGTATGTATGTATGCATGCATGTATGTATGTGTGTGTGTTTGTGTATAGGTTAGGTTAGGTTAGGTAAGGTTAGGTTAGGTTAGGTTAGGTTAGGTTAGTTTAGGTTAGGTTAGGTTCGGTTAGGTTAGGTTAGGTTAGGTTAGGTTAGGTTAGGTAAGGTTAGGTTAGGTTAGGTTAGGTTAGGTACGTATGTATGTTTGTATGTATGCATGCATGTATGTATGTATGTATGCATGTGTGTATTATGTATGTGTGTATGTATGTATGTATGCATGCATGTATGTATGTGTGTGTGTGTTTGTGTATGTGTGTATTATGTATGTGTGTATTCGTGTGTTTGTATGTTTGCACGTGTGTATATGTGTATGTGTGTGTGTGTATGCATGTATGTATGTGAGTACGTATGTATGTTTGTATGTATGCATGCATGTTTGCATGCATGTATGTATGTATGTATGTGTGTGTGTTTGTGTATGTGTGTATTTGTGTGGGTGTGTGTGTGTATGTGTGTATTATGTATGTGTGTTTGTGTGTGTTTGTATGTTTGCATGTGTGTATTTGTGTGTGTGTATGTATGTACGTATGTATGTTTGTATGTATGCATGCATGTATGTATGTATGTATGTGTGTGTTTGTGTATGTGTGTATTTGTGTGGGTGTGTGTGTGTGTATGTGTGTATTATGTATGTGTGTTTGTGTGTGTTTGTATATTTGCATGTGTGTATTTGTGTGTGTGTATGTATGTACGTATGTATGTTTGTATGTATGCATGCATGTATGTATGTATGTATGTATGTGTTTGTGTATGTGTGTATTATGTATGTGTATGTATGCATGTGTGTATACATGCATGTATGTATGTATGTATGTATGTGTGTGTGTATGCATGTATGTATGTATGTTTGTATGTATGCATGCATTTACGTATGTGTGTGTGTGTTTGTGTATGTGTGTATTATGTATGTGTGTATTCTAGGTTAGGTTAGGTTCGGTTAGGTTAGGTTAGGTTAGGTTAGGTTAGGTTAGGTAAGGTTAGGTTAGGTTAGGTTAGGTTAGGTACGTATGTATGTTTGTATGTATGCATGCATGTATGTGTGTGTGTGTGTTTGTGTATGTGTGTATTATGTATGTGTGTATTCGTGTGTTTGTATGTTTGCACGTGTGTATGTGTGTATTATGTATGTGTGTATGTGTGTGTGTGTATGCATGTATGTATGTGTGTACGTATGTATGTTTGTATGTATGCATGCATGTTTGCATGCATGTATGTATGTATGTATGTGTGTGTGTTTGTGTATGTGTGTATTTGTGTGGGTGTGTGTGTGTGTATGTGTGTATTATGTATGTGTGTTTGTGTGTGTTTGTATGTTTGCATGTGTGTATTTGTGTGTGTGTATGTATGTACGTATGTATGTTTGTATGTATGCATGCATGTATGTATGTATGTATGTATGTGTTTGTGTATGTGTGTATTATGTATGTGTATGTATGCATGTGTGTATGCATGCATGTATGTATGTATGTATGTATGTGTGTGTGTGTATGCATGTATGTATGTATAGTTGTATGTATGCATGCATTTACGTATGTGTGTGTGTGTTTGTGTATGTGTGTATTATGTATGTGTGTATTCTTGTGTTTGTATGTTTGCATGTGTGTATGTGTGTATGTGTTTGTGTTTATGCATGTATGTATGTATGTACGTATGTATGTTTGTATGTATGCATGCATGTATGTATGCATGTATGTATGTATGTGTGTATTCTTGTGTTTGTATGTTTGCATGCGTGTATGTGTGTATTATGTATGTGTGTATGTGTGTATGTGTATGCATGTATGTATGTATGTATGTATGTACGTATGTATGTATGTTTGTATGCATTAATGTCAGTATGTGTGTGTGTTTGTGTATGTGTGTATTATGTATGTGTGTATTCGTGTGTTTGTATGTTTGCATGTGTGTCTGTGTGTATTATGTATGTGTGTATGTGTGTGTGTATGTATGCATGTGTGTATTTGTGTGTTTGTATGTATGCATGCATGTATGTATGTATGTATGTATGCATGCATGTATGTATGTGTGTGTGTTTGTGTATAGGTTAGGTTAGGTTAGGTTAGGTTAGGTTAGGTTAGGTTAGGTTAGGTTAGGTTAGGTTAGGTTAGGTTAGGTTAGGTTAGGTTAGGTTAGGTTCGGTTAGGTTAGGTTAGGTTAGGTTAGGTTAGGTAAGGTTAGGTTAGGTTAGGTTAGGTTAGGTACGTATGTATGTTTGTATGTATGCATGCATGTATTTATGTATGTATGCATGTGTGTATTATGTATGTGTGTATGTATGTATGTATGCATGCATGTATGTATGTGTGTGTGTGTGTGTTTGTGTATGTGTGTATTATGTATGTGTGTATTCGTGTGTTTGTATGTTTGCATGTGTGTATGTGTGTATTATGTATGTGTGTATGTGTGTGTGTGTATGCATGTATGTATGTATGTATGTATGTATGTATCTGTGTGTGTTTGTGTATGTGTGTATTATGTATGTGTGTATTTGTGTGTGTGTATGTATGCACGTGTGTATGCATGCATGTACGTATGTATGTATGTATGTGTGTGTGTTCGTGTATGTGTGTATTATGTATGTGTGTATGTATGTATGTATGCATGCATGTATGTATGTGTGTGTGTGTGTTTGTGTATGTGTGTATTATGTATGTGTGTATTCGTGTGTTTGTATGTTTGCACGTGTGTATGTGTGTATTATGTATGTGTGTATGTGTGTGTGTGTATGCATGTATGTATGTGTGTACGTATGTATGTTTGTATGTATGCATGCATGTTTGCATGCATGTATGTATGTATGTATGTGTGTGTGTTTGTGTATGTGTGTATTTGTGTGGGTGTGTGTGTGTGTATGTGTGTATTATGTATGTGTGTTTGTGTGTGTTTGTATGTTTGCATGTGTGTATTTGTGTGTGTGTATGTATGTACGTATGTATGTTTGTATGTATGCATGCATGTATGTATGTATGTATGTGTGTGTGTTTGTGTATGTGTGTATTTGTGTGGGTGTGTGTGTGTGTGTATGTGTGTATTATGTATGTGTGTTTGTGTGTGTTTGTATGTTTGCATGTGTGTATTTGTGTGTGTGTATGAATGTACGTATGTATGTTTGTATGTATGCATGCATGTATGTATGTATGTATGTATGTGTTTGTGTATGTGTGTATTATGTATGTGTATGTATGCATGTGTGTATGCATGCATGTATGTATGTATGTATGTATGTATGTGTGTGTGTGTATGCATGTATGTATGTATAGTTGTATGTATGCATGCATTTACGTATGTGTGTGTGTGTTTGTGTATGTGTGTATTATGTATGTGTGTATTCTTGTGTTTGTATGTTTGCATGTGTGTATGTGTGTATGTGTGTGTGTTTATGCATGTATGTATGTATGTACGTATGTATGTTTGTATGTATGCATGCATGTATGTATGCATGTATGTATGTATGTGTGTATTCTTGTGTTTGTATGTTTGCATGCGTTTATGTGTGTATTATGTATGTGTGTATGTGTGTATGTGTATGCATGTATGTATGTATGTATGTATGTACGTATGTATGTATGTTTGTATGCATGAATGTCAGTATGTGTGTGTGTTTGTGTATGTGTGTATTATGTATGTGTGTATTCGTGTGTTTGTATGTTTGCATGTGTGTCTGTGTGTATTATGTATGTGTGTATGTGTGTGTGTATGTATGCATGTGTGTATTTGTGTGTTTGTATGTATGCATGCATGTATGTATTTATGTATGTATGCATGCATGTATGTATGTAGGTGTGTTTGTGTATAGGTTAGGTTAGGTTAGGTTAGGTAAGGTTAGGTTAGGTTAGGTTAGGTTAGGTTAGGTTTGGTTAGGTTAGGTTCGGTTAGGTTAGGTTAGGTTAGGTTAGGTTAGGTTAGGTAAGGTTAGGTTAGGTTAGGTTAGGTTAGGTACGTATGTATGTTTGTATGTATGCATGCATGTATGTATGTATGTATGCATGTGTGTATTATGTATGTGTGTATGTATGTATGTATGCATGCATGTATGTATGTGTGTGTGTGTGTTTGTGTATGTGTGTATTATGTATGTGTGTATTCGTGTGTTTGTATGTTTGCACGTGTGTATGTGTGTATTATGTATGTGTGTATGTGTGTGTGTGTATGCATGTATGTATGTGAGTACGTATGTATGTTTGTATGTATGCATGCATGTTTGCATGCATGTATGTATGTATGTATGTGTGTGTGTTTGTGTATGTGTGTATTTGTGTGGGTGTGTGTGTGTGTATGTGTGTATTATGTATGTGTGTTTGTGTGTGTTTGTATGTTTGCATGTCTGTATTTGTGTGTGTGTATGTATGTACGTATGTATGTTTGTATGTATGCATGCATGTATGTATGTATGTATGTGTGTGTTTGTGTATGTGTGTATTTGTGTGGGTGTGTGTGTGTGTATGTGTGTATTATGTATGTGTGTTTGTGTGTGTTTGTATATTTGCATGTGTGTATTTGTGTGTGTGTATGTATGTACGTATGTATGTTTGTATGTATGCATGCATGTATGTATGTATGTATGTATGTGTTTGTGTATGTGTGTATTATGTATGTGTATGTATGCATGTGTGTATACATGCATGTATGTATGTATGTATGTATGTGTGTGTGTATGCATGTATGTATGTATGTTTGTATGTATGCATGCATTTACGTATGTGTGTGTGTGTTTGTGTATGTGTGTATTATGTATGTGTGTATTCTAGGTTAGGTTAGGTTCGGTTAGGTTAGGTTAGGTTAGGTTAGGTTAGGTTAGGTAAGGTTAGGTTAGGTTAGGTTAGGTTAGGTACGTATGTATGTTTGTATGTATGCATGCATGTATGTGTGTGTGTGTGTTTGTGTATGTGTGTATTATGTATGTGTGTATTCGTGTGTTTGTATGTTTGCACGTGTGTATGTGTGTATTATGTATGTGTGTATGTGTGTGTGTGTATGCATGTATGTATGTGTGTACGTATGTATGTTTGTATGTATGCATGCATGTTTGCATGCATGTATGTATGTATGTATGTGTGTGTGTTTGTGTATGTGTGTATTTGTGTGGGTGTGTGTGTGTGTATGTGTGTATTATGTATGTGTGTTTGTGTGTGTTTGTATGTTTGCATGTGTGTATTTGTGTGTGTGTATGTATGTTCGTATGTATGTTTGTATGTATGCATGCATGTATGTATGCATGTATGTATGTGTTTGTGTATGTGTGTATTATGTATGTGTATGTATGCATGTGTGTATGCATGCATGTATGTATGTATGTATGTATAGTTGTATGTATGCATGCATTTACGTATGTGTGTGTGTGTTTGTGTATGTGTGTATTATGTATGTGTGTATTCTTGTGTTTGTATGTTTGCATGTGTGTATGTGTGTATGTGTTTGTGTTTATGCATGTATGTATGTATGTACGTATGTATGTTTGTATGTATGCATGCATGTATGTATGCATGTATGTATGTATGTGTGTTTTCTTGTGTTTGTATGTTTGCATGCGTGTATGTGTGTATTATGTATGTGTGTATGTGTGTATGTGTATGCATGTATGTATGTATGTATGTATGTACGTATGTATGTATGTTTGTATGCATGAATGTCAGTATGTGTGTGTGTTTGTGTATGTGTGTATTATGTATGTGTGTATTCGTGTGTTTGTATGTTTGCATGTGTGTCTGTGTGTATTATGTATGTGTGTATGTGTGTGTGTATGTATGCATGTGTGTATTTGTGTGTTTGTATGTATGCATGCATGTATGTATGTATGTATGTATGCATGCATGTATGTATGTGTGTGTGTTTGTGTATAGGTTAGGTTAGGTTAGGTTAGGTTAGGTTAGGTTAGGTTAGGTTAGGTTAGGTTAGGTTAGGTTAGGTTAGGTTCGGTTAGGTTAGGTTAGGTTAGGTTAGGTTAGGTTAGGTAAGGTTAGGTTAGGTTAGGTTAGGTTAGGTACGTATGTATGTTTGTATGTATGCATGCATGTATTTATGTATGTATGCATGTGTGTATTATGTATGTGTGTATGTATGTATGTATGCATGCATGTATGTATGTGTGTGTGTGTGTGTTTGTGTATGTGTGTATTATGTATGTGTGTATTCGTGTGTTTGTATGTTTGCACGTGGGGATGTGTGTATTATGTATGTGTGTATGTGTGTGTGTGTATGCATGTATGTATGTGAGTACGTATGTATGTTTGTATGTATGCATGCATGTTTGCATGCATGTATGTATGTATGTATGTGTGTGTGTTTGTGTATGTGTGTATTTGTGTGGGTGTGTGTGTGTGTATGTGTGTATTATGTATGTGTGTTTGTGTGTGTTTGTATGTTTGCATGTGTGTATTTGTGTGTGTGTATGTATGTTCGTATGTATGTTTGTATGTATGCATGCATGTATGTATGCATGTATGTATGTATGTGTGTATTCTTGTGTTTGTATGTTTGCATGCGTGTATGTGTGTATTATGTATGTGTGTATGTGTGTTTGTGTGTATGTGTATGCATGTATGTATGTATGTATGTATGTACGTATGTATGTATGTTTGTATGCATGCATGTATGTATGTGTGTGTGTTTGTGTATGTGTGTATTATGTATGTGTGTATTCGTGTGTTTGTATGTTTGCATGTGTGTATGTGTGTATTATGTATGTGTGTATGTGTGTGTGTGTATGCATGTATGTATGTATGTATGTATGTATGTATCTGTGTGTGTTTGTGTATGTGGGTATTATGTATGTGTGTATTTGTGTGTGTGTATGTATGCACGTGTGTATGCATGCATGTACGTATGTATGTATGTATGTGTGTGTGTTCGTGTATGTGTGTATTATGTATGTGTGTATGTATGTATGTATGCATGCATGTATGTATGTGTGTGTGTGTGTTTGTGTATGTGTGTATTATGTATGTGTGTATTCGTGTGTTTGTATGTTTGCACGTGTGTATGTGTGTATTATGTATGTGTGTATGTGTGTGTGTGTATGCATGTATGTATGTGTGTACGTATGTATGTTTGTATGTATGCATGCATGTTTGCATGCATGTATGTATGTATGTATGTGTGTGTGTTTGTGTATGTGTGTATTTGTGTGGGTGTGTGTGTGTGTATGTGTGTATTATGTATGTGTGTTTGTGTGTGTTTGTATGTTTGCATGTGTGTATTTGTGTGTGTGTATGTATGTACGTATGTATGTTTGTATGTATGCATGCCTTTATGTATGTATGTATGTGTGTGTGTTTGTGTATGTGTGTATTTGTGTGGGTGTGTGTGTGTGTGTATGTGTGTATTATGTATGTGTGTTTGTGTGTGTTTGTATGTTTGCATGTGTGTATTTGTGTGTGTGTATGAATGTACGTATGTATGTTTGTATGTATGCATGCATGTATGTATGTATGTATGTATGTGTTTGTGTATGTGTGTATTATGTATGTGTATGTATGCATGTGTGTATGCATGCATGTATGTATGTATGTATGTATGTGTGTGTGTGTATGCATGTATGTATGTATAGTTGTATGTATGCATGCATTTACGTATGTGTGTGTGTGTTTGTGTATGTGTGTATTATGTATGTGTGTATTCTTGTGTTTGTATGTTTGCATGTGTGTATGTGTGTATGTGTGTGTGTTTATGCATGTATGTATGTATGTACGTATGTATGTTTGTATGTATGCATGCATGTTTGCATGCATGTATGTATGTATGTATGTGTGTGTGTTTGTGTATGTGTGTATTTGTGTGGGTGTGTGTGTGTGTATGTGTGTATTATGTATGTGTGTTTGTGTGTGTTTGTATGTTTGCATGTGTGTATTTGTGTGTGTGTATGTATGTTCGTATGTATGTTTGTATGTATGCATGCATGTATGTATGCATGTATGTATGTATGTGTGTATTCTTGTGTTTGTATGTTTGCATGCGTGTATGTGTGTATTATGTATGTGTGTATGTGTGTTTGTGTGTATGTGTATGCATGTATGTATGTATGTATGTATGGAAGTATGTATGTATGTTTGTATGCATGCATGTATGTATGTGTGTGTGTTTGTGTATGTGTGTATTATGTATGTGTGTATTCGTGTGTTTGTATGTTTGCATGTGTGTATGTGTGTATTATGTATGTGTGTATGTGTGTGTGTGTATGCATGTATGTATGTATGTATGTATGTATGTATCTGTGTGTGTTTGTGTATGTGTGTATTATGTATGTGTGTATTTGTGTGTGTGTATGTATGCACGTGTGTATGCATGCATGTACGTATGTATGTATGTATGTGTGTGTGTTCGTGTATGTGTGTATTATATATGTGTGTATGTATGTATGTATGCATGCATGTATGTATGTGTGTGTGTGTGTTTGTGTATGTGCGTATTATGTATGTGTGTATTCGTGTGTTTGTATGTTTGCACGTGTGTATGTGTGTATTATGTATGTGTGTATGTGTGTGTGTGTATGCATGTATGTATGTGTGTACGTATGTATGTTTGTATGTATGCATGCATGTTTGCATGCATGTATGTATGTATGTATGTGTGTGTGTTTGTGTATGTGTGTATTTGTGTGGGTGTGTGTGTGTGTATGTGTGTATTATGTATGTGTGTTTGTGTGTGTTTGTATGTTTGCATGTGTGTATTTGTGTGTGTGTATGTATGTACGTATGTATGTTTGTATGTATGCATGCATGTATGTATGTATGTATGTGTGTGTGTTTGTGTATGTGTGTATTTGTGTGGGTGTGTGTGTGTGTGTATGTGTGTATTATGTATGTGTGTTTGTGTGTGTTTGTATGTTTGCATGTGTGTATTTGTGTGTGTGTATGAATGTACGTATGTATGTTTGTATGTATGCATGCATGTATGTATGTATGTATGTATGTGTTTGTGTATGTGTGTATTATGTATGTGTATGTATGCATGTGTGTATGCATGCATGTATGTATGTATGTATGTATGTGTGTGTGTGTATGCATGTATGTATGTATAGTTGTATGTATGCATGCATTTACGTATGTGTGTGTGTGTTTGTGTATGTGTGTATTATGTATGTGTGTATTCTTGTGTTTGTATGTTTGCATGTGTGTATGTGTGTATGTGTGTGTGTTTATGCATGTATGTATGTATGTACGTATGTATGTTCGTATGTATGCATGCATGTATGTATGCATGTATGTATGTATGTGTGTATTCTTGTGTTTGTATGTTTGCATGCGTGTATGTGTGTATTATGTATGTGTGTATGTGTGTATGTGTATGCATGTATGTATGTATGTATGTATGTACGTATGTATGTATGTTTGTATGCATGAATGTCAGTATGTGTGTGTGTTTGTGTATGTGTGTATTATGTATGTGTGTATTCGTGTGTTTGTATGTTTGCATGTGTGTCTGTGTGTATTATGTATGTGTGTATGTGTGTGTGTATGTATGCATGTGTGTATTTGTGTGTTTGTATGTATGCATGCATGTATGTATTTATGTATGTATGCATGCATGTATGTATGTGTGTGTGTTTGTGTATAGGTTAGGTTAGGTTAGGTTAGGTAAGGTTAGGTTAGGTTAGGTTAGGTTAGGTTAGGTTAGGTTAGGTTTGGTTAGGTTAGGTTCGGTTAGGTTAGGTTAGGTTAGGTTAGGTTAGGTTAGGTGAGGTTAGGTTAGGTTAGGTTAGGTTAGGTACGTATGTATGTTTGTATGTATGCATGCATGTATGTATGTATGTATGCATGTGTGTATTATGTATGTGTGTATGTATGTATGTATGCATGCATGTATGTATGTGTGTGTGTGTGTGTTTGTGTATGTGTGTATTATGTATGTGTGTATTCGTGTGTTTGTATGTTTGCACGTGTGTATGTGTGTATTATGTATGTGTGTATGTGTGTGTGTGTATGCATGTATGTATGTGAGTACGTATGTATGTTTGTATGTATGCATGCATGTTTGCATGCATGTATGTATGTATGTATGTGTGTGTGTTTGTGTATGTGTGTATTTGTGTGGGTGTGTGTGTGTGTATGTGTGTATTATGTATGTGTGTTTGTGTGTGTTTGTATGTTTGCATGTGTGTATTTGTGTGTGTGTATGTATGTTCGTATGTATGTTTGTATGTATGCATGCATGTATGTATGCATGTATGTATGTATGTGTGTATTCTTGTGTTTGTATGTTTGCATGCGTGTATGTGTGTATTATGTATGTGTGTATGTGTGTTTGTGTGTATGTGTATGCATGTATGTATGTATGTATGTATGTACGTATGTATGTATGTTTGTATGCATGCATGTATGTATGTGTGTGTGTTTGTGTATGTGTGTATTATGTATGTGTGTATTCGTGTGTTTGTATGTTTGCATGTGTGTATGTGTGTATTATGTATGTGTGTATGTGTGTGTGTATGCATGTATGTATGTATGTATGTATGTATGTATCTGTGTGTGTTTGTGTATGTGTGTATTATGTATGTGTGTATTTGTGTGTGTGTATGTATGCACGTGTGTATGCATGCATGTACGTATGTATGTATGTATGTGTGTGTGTTCGTGTATGTGTGTATTATATATGTGTGTATGTATGTATGTATGCATGCATGTATGTATGTGTGTGTGTGTGTTTGTGTATGTGTGTATTATGTATGTGTGTATTCGTGTGTTTGTATGTTTGCACGTGTGTATGTGTGTATTATGTATGTGTGTATGTGTGTGTGTGTATGCATGTATGTATGTGTGTACGTATGTATGTTTGTATGTATGCATGCATGTTTGCATGCATGTATGTATGTATGTATGTGTGTGTGTTTGTGTATGTGTGTATTTGTGTGGGTGTGTGTGTGTGTATGTGTGTATTATGTATGTGTGTTTGTGTGTGTTTGTATGTTTGCATGTGTGTATTTGTGTGTGTGTATGTATGTACGTATGTATGTTTGTATGTATGCATGCATGTATGTATGTATGTATGTGTGTGTGTTTGTGTATGTGTGTATTTGTGTGGGTGTGTGTGTGTGTGTATGTGTGTATTATGTATGTGTGTTTGTGTGTGTTGTATGTTTGCATGTGTGTATTTGTGTGTGTGTATGAATGTACGTATGTATGTTTGTATGTATGCATGCATGTATGTATGTATGTATGTATGTGTTTGTGTATGTGTGTATTATGTATGTGTATGTATGCTTGTGTGTATGCATGCATGTATGTATGTATGTATGTATGTGTGTGTGTGTATGCATGTATGTATGTATAGTTGTATGTATGCATGCATTTACGTATGTGTGTGTGTGTTTGTGTATGTGTGTATTATGTATGTGTGTATTCTTGTGTTTGTATGTTTGCATGTGTGTATGTGTGTATGTGTGTGTGTTTATGCATGTATGTATGTATGTACGTATGTATGTTTGTATGTATGCATGCATGTATGTATGCATGTATGTATGTATGTGTGTATTCTTGTGTTTGTATGTTTGCATGCGTGTATGTGTGTATTATGTATGTGTGTATGTGTGTATGTGTATGCATGTATGTATGTATGTATGTATGTACGTATGTATGTATGTTTGTATGCATGAATGTCAGTATGTGTGTGTGTTTGTGTATGTGTGTATTATGTATGTGTGTATTCGTGTGTTTGTATGTTTGCATGTGTGTCTGTGTGTATTATGTATGTGTGTATGTGTGTGTATGTATGCATGTGTGTATTTGTGTGTTTGTATGTATGCATGCATGTATGTATTTATGTATGTATGCATGCATGTATGTATGTGTGTGTGTTTGTGTATAGGTTAGGTTAGGTTAGGTTAGGTAAGGTTAGGTTAGGTTAGGTTAGGTTAGGTTAGGTTAGGTTTGGTTAGGTTAGGTTCGGTTAGGTTAGGTTAGGTTAGGTTAGGTTAGGTTAGGTGAGGTTAGGTTAGGTTAGGTTAGGTTAGGTACGTATGTATGTTTGTATGTATGCATGCATGTATGTATGTATGTATGCATGTGTGTATTATGTATGTGTGTATGTATGTATGTATGCATGCATGTATGTATGTGTGTGTGTGTGTGTTTGTGTATGTGTGTATTATGTATGTGTGTATTCGTGTGTTTGTATGTTTGCACGTGTGTATGTGTGTATTATGTATGTGTGTATGTGTGTGTGTGCATGCATGTATGTATGTGAGTACGTATGTATGTTTGTATGTATGCATGCATGTTTGCATGCATGTATGTATGTATGTATGTGTGTGTGTTTGTGTATGTGTGTATTTGTGTGGGTGTGTGTGTGTGTATGTGTGTATTATGTATGTGTGCTTGTGTGTGTTTGTATGTTTGCATGTGTGTATTTGTGTGTGTGTATGTATGTTCGTATGTATGTTTGTATGTATGCATGCATGTATGTATGCATGTATGTATGTATGTGTGTATTCTTGTGTTTGTATGTTTGCATGCGTGTATGTGTGTATTATGTATGTGTGTATGTGTGTTTGTGTGTATGTGTATGCATGTATGTATGTATGTATGTATGTACGTATGTATGTATGTTTGTATGCATGCATGTATGTATGTGTGTGTGTTTGTGTATGTGTGTATTATGTATGTGTGTATTCGTGTGTTTGTATGTTTGCATGTGTGTATGTGTGTATTATGTATGTGTGTATGTGTGTGTGTGTATGCATGTATGTATGTATGTATGTATGTATGTATCTGTGTGTGTTTGTGTATGTGTGTATTATGTATGTGTGTATTTGTGTGTGTGTATGTATGCATGTATGTATGTATGTATGTATGTGTGTGTGTGTATGCATGTATGTATGTATAGTTGTATGTATGCATGCATTTACGTATGTGTGTGTGTTTGTGTATGTGTGTATTATGTATGTGTGTATTCTTGTGTTTGTATGTTTGCATGTGTGTATGTGTGTATGTGTTTGTGTTTATGCATGTATGTATGTATGTACGTATGTATGTTTGTATGTATGCATGCATGTATGTATGCATGTATGTATGTATGTGTGTATTCTTGTGTTTGTATGTTTGCATGCGTGTATGTGTGTATTATGTATGTGTGTATGTGTGTATGTGTATGCATGTATGTATGTATGTATGTATGTACGTATGTATGTATGTTTGTATGCATGAATGTCAGTATGTGTGTGTGTTTGTGTATGTGTGTATTATGTATGTGTGTATTCGTGTGTTTGTATGTTTGCATGTGTGTCTGTGTGTATTATGTATGTGTGTATGTGTGTGTGTATGTATGCATGTGTGTATTTGTGTGTTTGTATGTATGCATGCATGTATGTATGTATGTATGTATGCATGCATGTATGTATGTGTGTGTGTTTGTGTATAGGTTAGGTTAGGTTAGGTTAGGTTAGGTTAGGTTAGGTTAGGTTAGGTTCGGTTAGGTTAGGTTAGGTTAGGTTAGGTTAGGTTAGGTTAGGTAAGGTTAGGTTAGGTTAGGTTAGGTTAGGTACGTATGTATGTTTGTATGTATGCATGCATGTATTTATGTATGTATGCATGTGTGTATTATGTATGTGTGTATGTATGTATGTATGCATGCATGTATGTATGTGTGTGTGTGTGTGTTTGTGTATGTGTGTATTATGTATGTGTGTATTCGTGTGTTTGTATGTTTGCACGTGTGTATGTGTGTATTATGTATGTGTGTATGTGTGTGTGTGTATGCATGTATGTATGTGAGTACGTATGTATGTTTGTATGTATGCATGCATGTTTGCATGCATGTATGTATGTATGTATGTGTGTGTGTTTGTGTATGTGTGTATTTGTGTGGGTGTGTGTGTGTGTATGTGTGTATTATGTATGTGTGCTTGTGTGTGTTTGTATGTTTGCATGTGTGTATTTGTGTGTGTGTATGTATGTTCGTATGTATGTTTGTATGTATGCATGCATGTATGTATGCATGTATGTATGTATGTGTGTATTCTTGTGTTTGTATGTTTGCATGCGTGTATGTGTGTATTATGTATGTGTGTATGTGTGTTTGTGTGTATGTGTATGCATGTATGTATGTATGTATGTATGTACGTATGTATGTATGTTTGTATGCATGCATGTATGTATGTGTGTGTGTTTGTGTATGTGTGTATTATGTATGTGTGTATTCGTGTGTTTGTATGTTTGCATGTGTGTATGTGTGTATTATGTATGTGTGTATGTGTGTGTGTGTATGCATGTATGTATGTATAGTTGTATGTATGCATGCATTTACGTATGTGTGTGTGTGTTTGTGTATGTGTGTATTATGTATGTGTGTATTCTTGTGTTTGTATGTTTGCATGTGTGTATGTGTGTATGTGTGTGTGTTTATGCATGTATGTATGTATGTACGTATGTATGTTTGTATGTATGCATGCATGTATGTATGTATGTATGTATGCATGCATGTATGTATGTGTGTGTGTTTGTGTATAGGTTAGGTTAGGTTAGGTTAGGTTAGGTTAGGTTAGGTTAGGTTAGGTTAGGTTAGGTTAGGTTCGGTTAGGTTAGGTTAGGTTAGGTTAGGTTAGGTTAGGTAAGGTTAGGTTAGGTTAGGTTAGGTTAGGTACGTATGTATGTTTGTATGTATGCATGCATGTATGTATGTATGTATGCATGTGTGTATTATGTATGTGTGTATGTATGTATGTATGCATGCATGTATGTATGTGTGTGTGTGTTTGTGTATGTGTGTATTATGTATGTGTGTATTCGTGTGTTTGTATGTTTGCACGTGTGTATATGTGTATGTGTGTGTGTGTATGCATGTATGTATGTGAGTACGTATGTATGTTTGAATGTATGCATGCATGTTTGCATGCATGTATGTATGTATGTATGTGTGTGTGTTTGTGTATGTGTGTATTTGTGTGGGTGTGTGTGTGTGTATGTGTGTATTATGTATGTGTGTTTGTGTGTGTTTGTATGTTTGCATGTGTGTATTTGTGTGTGTGTATGTATGTACGTATGTATGTTTGTATGTATGCATGCATGTATGTATGTATGTATGTATGTGTTTGTGTATGTGTGTATTATGTATGTGTATGTATGCATGTGTGTATGCATGCATGTATGTATGTATGTATGTATAGTTGTATGTATGCATGCATTTACGTATGTGTGTGTGTGTTTGTGTATGTGTGTATTATGTATGTGTGTATTCTTGTGTTTGTATGTTTGCATGTGTGTATGTGTGTATGTGTTTGTGTTTATGCATGTATGTATGTATGTACGTATGTATGTTTGTATGTATGCATGCATGTATGTATGCATGTATGTATGTATGTGTGTTTTCTTGTGTTTGTATGTTTGCATGCGTGTATGTGTGTATTATGTATGTGTGTATGTGTGTATGTGTATGCATGTATGTATGTATGTATGTATGTACGTATGTATGTATGTTTGTATGCATGAATGTCAGTATGTGTGTGTGTTTGTGTATGTGTGTATTATGTATGTGTGTATTCGTGTGTTTGTATGTTTGCATGTGTGTCTGTGTGTATTATGTATGTGTGTATGTGTGTGTGTATGTATGCATGTGTGTATTTGTGTGTTTGTATGTATGCATGCATGTATGTATGTATGTATGTATGCATGCATGTATGTATGTGTGTGTGTTTGTGTATAGGTTAGGTTAGGTTAGGTTAGGTTAGGTTAGGTTAGGTTAGGTTAGGTTAGGTTAGGTTAGGTTAGGTTAGGTTAGGTTCGGTTAGGTTAGGTTAGGTTAGGTTAGGTTAGGTTAGGTAAGGTTAGGTTAGGTTAGGTTAGGTTAGGTACGTATGTATGTTTGTATGTATGCATGCATGTATTTATGTATGTATGCATGTGTGTATTATGTATGTGTGTATGTATGTATGTATGCATGCATGTATGTATGTGTGTGTGTGTGTGTGTTTGTGTATGTGTGTATTATGTATGTGTGTATTCGTGTGTTTGTATGTTTGCACGTGGGGATGTGTGTATTATGTATGTGTGTATGTGTGTGTGTGTATGCATGTATGTATGTGAGTACGTATGTATGTTTGTATGTATGCATGCATGTTTGCATGCATGTATGTATGTATGTATGTGTGTGTGTTTGTGTATGTGTGTATTTGTGTGGGTGTGTGTGTGTGTATGTGTGTATTATGTATGTGTGTTTGTGTGTGTTTGTATGTTTGCATGTGTGTATTTGTGTGTGTGTATGTATGTTCGTATGTATGTTTGTATGTATGCATGCATGTATGTATGCATGTATGTATGTATGTGTGTATTCTTGTGTTTGTATGTTTGCATGCGTGTATGTGTGTATTATGTATGTGTGTATGTGTGTTTGTGTGTATGTGTATGCATGTATGTATGTATGTATGTATGTACGTATGTATGTATGTTTGTATGCATGCATGTATGTATGTGTGTGTGTTTGTGTATGTGTGTATTATGTATGTGTGTATTCGTGTGTTTGTATGTTTGCATGTGTGTATGTGTGTATTATGTATGTGTGTATGTGTGTGTGTGTATGCATGTATGTATGTATGTATGTATGTATGTATCTGTGTGTGTTTGTGTATGTGTGTATTATGTATGTGTGTATTTGTGTGTGTGTATGTATGCACGTGTGTATGCATGCATGTACGTATGTATGTATGTATGTGTGTGTGTTCGTGTATGTGTGTATTATGTATGTGTGTATGTATGTATGTATGCATGCATGTATGTATGTGTGTGTGTGTGTTTGTGTATGTGTGTATTATGTATGTGTGTATTCGTGTGTTTGTATGTTTGCACGTGTGTATGTGTGTATTATGTATGTGTGTATGTGTGTGTGTGTATGCATGTATGTATGTGTGTACGTATGTATGTTTGTATGTATGCATGCATGTTTGCATGCATGTATGTATGTATGTATGTGTGTGTGTTTGTGTATGTGTGTATTTGTGTGGGTGTGTGTGTGTGTATGTGTGTATTATGTATGTGTGTTTGTGTGTGTTTGTATGTTTGCATGTGTGTATTTGTGTGTGTGTATGTATGTACGTATGTATGTTTGTATGTATGCATGCATGTATGTATGTATGTATGTGTGTGTGTTTGTGTATGTGTGTATTTGTGTGGGTGTGTGTGTGTGTGTATGTGTGTATTATGTATGTGTGTTTGTGTGTGTTTGTATGTTTGCATGTGTGTATTTGTGTGTGTGTATGAATGTACGTATGTATGTTTGTATGTATGCATGCATGTATGTATGTATGTATGTATGTGTTTGTGTATGTGTGTATTATGTATGTGTATGTATGCATGTGTGTATGCATGCATGTATGTATGTATGTATGTATGTATGTGTGTGTGTGTATGCATGTATGTATGTATAGTTGTATGTATGCATGCATTTACGTATGTGTGTGTGTGTTTGTGTATGTGTGTATTATGTATGTGTGTATTCTTGTGTTTGTATGTTTGCATGTGTGTATGTGTGTATGTGTGTGTGTTTATGCATGTATGTATGTATGTACGTATGTATGTTTGTATGTATGCATGCATGTATGTATGCATGTATGTATGTATGTGTGTATTCTTGTGTTTGTATGTTTGCATGCGTGTATGTGTGTATTATGTATGTGTGTATGTGTGTATGTGTATGCATGTATGTATGTATGTATGTATGTACGTATGTATGTATGTTTGTATGCATGAATGTCAGTATGTGTGTGTGTTTGTGTATGTGTGTATTATGTATGTGTGTATTCGTGTGTTTGTATGTTTGCATGTGTGTCTGTGTGTATTATGTATGTGTGTATGTGTGTGTGTATGTATGCATGTGTGTATTTGTGTGTTTGTATGTATGCATGCATGTATGTATTTATGTATGTATGCATGCATGTATGTATGTAGGTGTGTTTTTGTATAGGTTAGGTTAGGTTAGGTTAGGTAAGGTAATTTTAGGTTAGGTTAGGTTAGGTTAGGTTTGGTTAGGTTAGGTTCGGTTAGGTTAGGTTAGGTTAGGTTAGGTTAGGTTAGGTAAGGTTAGGTTAGGTTAGGTTAGGTTAGGTACGTATGTATGTTTGTATGTATGCATGCATGTATGTATGTATGTATGCATGTGTGTATTATGTATGTGTGTATGTATGTATGTATGCATGCATGTATGTATGTGTGTGTGTGTGTTTGTGTATGTGTGTTTTATGTATGTGTGTATTCGTGTGTTTGTATGTTTGCACGTGTGTATGTGTGTATTATGTATGTGTGTATGTGTGTGTGTGTATGCATGTATGTATGTGAGTACGTATGTATGTTTGTATGTATGCATGCATGTTTGCATGCATGTATGTATGTATGTATGTGTGTGTGTTTGTGTATGTGTGTATTTGTGTGGGTGTGTGTGTGTGTATGTGTGTATTATGTATGTGTGTTTGTGTGTGTTTGTATGTTTGCATGTGTGTATTTGTGTGTGTGTATGTATGTTCGTATGTATGTTTGTATGTATGCATGCATGTATGTATGCATGTATGTATGTATGTGTGTATTCTTGTGTTTGTATGTTTGCATGCGTGTATGTGTGTATTATGTATGTGTGTATGTGTGTTTGTGTGTATGTGTATGCATGTATGTATGTATGTATGTATGTACGTATGTATGTATGTTTGTATGCATGCATGTATGTATGTGTTTGTGTTTGTGTATGTGTGTATTATGTATGTGTGTATTCGTGTGTTTGTATGTTTGCATGTGTGTATGTGTGTATTATGTATGTGTGTATGTGTGTGTGTGTATGCATGTATGTATGTATGTATGTATGTATGTATCTGTGTGTGTTTGTGTATGTGTGTATTATGTATGTGTGTATTTGTGTGTGTGTATGTATGCACGTGTGTATGCATGCATGTACGTATGTATGTATGTATGTGTGTGTGTTCGTGTATGTGTGTATTATATATGTGTGTATGTATGTATGTATGCATGCATGTATGTATGTGTGTGTGTGTGTTTGTGTATG
Organism: Arctopsyche grandis; assembly: GCF_051622035.1. NCBI lineage: Eukaryota > Metazoa > Arthropoda > Insecta > Trichoptera > Hydropsychidae > Arctopsyche > Arctopsyche grandis. The sequence goes on along the minus strand of NW_027518449.1, from coordinate 199,095 downwards.
TGCGTATTATGTATGTGTGTATTCGTGTGTTTGTATGTTTGCACGTGTGTATGTGTGTATTATGTATGTGTGTATGTGTGTGTGTGTATGCATGTATGTATGTGTGTACGTATGTATGTTTGTATGTATGCATGCATGTTTGCATGCATGTATGTATGTATGTATGTGTGTGTGTTTGTGTATGTGTGTATTTGTGTGGGTGTGTGTGTGTGTATGTGTGTATTATGTATGTGTGTTTGTGTGTGTTTGTATGTTTGCATGTGTGTATTTGTGTGTGTGTATGTATGTACGTATGTATGTTTGTATGTATGCATGCATGTATGTATGTATGTATGTGTGTGTGTTTGTGTATGTGTGTATTTGTGTGGGTGTGTGTGTGTGTGTATGTGTGTATTATGTATGTGTGTTTGTGTGTGTTTGTATGTTTGCATGTGTGTATTTGTGTGTGTGTATGAATGTACGTATGTATGTTTGTATGTATGCATGCATGTATGTATGTATGTATGTATGTGTTTGTGTATGTGTGTATTATGTATGTGTATGTATGCATGTGTGTATGCATGCATGTATGTATGTATGTATGTATGTGTGTGTGTGTATGCATGTATGTATGTATAGTTGTATGTATGCATGCATTTACGTATGTGTGTGTGTGTTTGTGTATGTGTGTATTATTTATGTGTGTATTCTTGTGTTTGTATGTTTGCATGTGTGTATGTGTGTATGTGTGTGTGTTTATGCATGTATGTATGTATGTACGTATGTATGTTTGTATGTATGCATGCATGTTTGCATGCATGTATGTATGTATGTATGTGTGTGTGTTTGTGTATGTGTGTATTTGTGTGGGTGTGTGTGTGTGTATGTGTGTATTATGTATGTGTGTTTGTGTGTGTTTGTATGTTTGCATGTGTGTATTTGTGTGTGTGTATGTATGTTCGTATGTATGTTTGTATGTATGCATGCATGTATGTATGCATGTATGTATGTATGTGTGTATTCTTGTGTTTGTATGTTTGCATGCGTGTATGTGTGTATTATGTATGTGTGTATGTGTGTTTGTGTGTATGTGTATGCATGTATGTATGTATGTATGTATGTACGTATGTATGTATGTTTGTATGCATGCATGTATGTATGTGTGTGTGTTTGTGTATGTGTGTATTATGTATGTGTGTATTCGTGTGTTTGTATGTTTGCATGTGTGTATGTGTGTATTATGTATGTGTGTATGTGTGTGTGTGTATGCATGTATGTATGTATGTATGTATGTATGTATCTGTGTGTGTTTGTGTATGTGTGTATTATGTATGTGTGTATTTGTGTGTGTGTATGTATGCACGTGTGTATGCATGCATGTACGTATGTATGTATGTATGTGTGTGTGTTCGTGTATGTGTGTATTATATATGTGTGTATGTATGTATGTATGCATGCATGTATGTATGTGTGTGTGTGTGTTTGTGTATGTGCGTATTATGTATGTGTGTATTCGTGTGTTTGTATGTTTGCACGTGTGTATGTGTGTATTATGTATGTGTGTATGTGTGTGTGTGTATGCATGTATGTATGTGTGTACGTATGTATGTTTGTAT